>NW_027422232.1:0-228052 GCF_037893015.1 Macrotis lagotis
AGAGTAACGGAAGGCAAGGAAGGCAAGGGAAAGCAAGGCAAGGCAAGGGTAACGGAAGGAACGGCACGGCAAAGGGGAAACAAGGCTAAGGCACGGCAACGCACGGCTAGGCAATGCACGGCAAGGCAAGGAAAGGGTAACGCAAGGCAAGGCACTGTCAGGCGAGGCAAGGCTAAGGCACGACAACGCAAGGCTAGGCAATGCACGGAAGGAAAGCAAAGAGTAACGGAAAGCAATGAAACGAAGGGAAAGCAAGGCAAGGTAAGGGTAACGCAAGGCAAGGGACGGTGAGGCAAGGCAAGGCTGATGCACGACAACGCACGGCTAGGCAATTCACGGCAAGGCAAGGAAGGTTAACGCAAGGCAAGGCACGGTCAGGCGAGGCAAGGCTAAGGCACGACAAACGCAAGGCTAGGCAATGCACGGCAAGGCAAGGAAAGGGTAACGCAAGGCAAGGCACGGTAAGGCGCGGCAAGGCTAAGGCACGACAACGCAAGGCTAGGCAATAAACGGAAGGCAAGCAAAGAGTAACGGAAGGGCAAGGAAGGCAAGGGAAAGCAGGGGAAGGCAAGGGTAACGGAAGGAACGGCACGGTAAGGGGAAACAAGGCTAAGGCACGACAACGCAGGGCTAGCCAAAGCACGGCAAGGAAAGGAAAGGGTAACGCAAGGCAAGGCACCGTTACACGAGGCAAGGCTAAGGCACGACAACGCAAGGCTAGGCAATGCACGGAAGGCAAGCAAAGAGTAACGGAAGGCAAGGAAGGCAAGGGAAAGCAAGGCAAGGCAAGGGTAACGGAAGGAACGGCACGGCAAGGGGAAACAAGGCTAAGGCAACGGCAACGCACGGCTAGGCAATGCACGGCAAGGCAAGGAAAGGGGTAACGCAAGGCAAGGCACTGTCAGGCGAGGCAAGGCTAAGGCACGACAACGCAAGGCTAGGCAATGCACGGAAGGAAAGCAAAGAGTAACGGAAAGCAATGAAACGAAGGGAAAGCAAGGCAAGGTAAGGGTAACGCAAGGCAAGGCACGGTGAGGCAAGGCAAGGCTGATGCACGACAACGCACGGCTAGGAAATTCACGGCAAGGCAAGGAAAGGGTAACGCAAGGCAAGGCACGGTCAGGCGAGGCAAGGCTAAGGCAACGACAACGCAAGGCTAGGCAATGCACGGAAGGCAAGCAAAGAGGAACGGAAGGCAAGGAAGGCAAGGGAAAGCAAGGCAAGGCAAGGGTAACAGAAGGAACGGCACGGCAAGGGGAAACAAGGCTAAGGCACGGCAACGCACGGCTAGGCAATGCACGGCAAGGCAAGGAAAGGGTAACGCAAGGCAAGGCACGGTCAGGCGAGGCAAGGCTAAGGCACGACAACGCAAGGCTAGGCAATGCACGGCAAGGCGAGGAAAGGGTAACGCAAGGCAAGGCACGGTAAGGCGCGGCAAGGCTAAGGCACGACAACGCAAGGCTAGGCAATAAACGGAAGGCAAGCAAAGAGTAACGGATGGCAAGGAAGGCAAGGGAAAGCAGGGGAAGGCAAGGGTAACGGAAGGAACGGCACGGTAAGGGGAAACAAGGCTAAGGCACGACAACACAGGGCTAGGCAATGTAGGGCAAGGCAAGGAAAGGGTAACGCAAGGCAAGGCACCGTTACGCGAGGCAAGGCTAAGGCACGACAACGCAAGGCTAGGCAATGCACGGAAGGCAAGCAAAGAGAAACGGAAGGCAAGGAAGGCAAGGCAAAGCAAGGCAAGGCAAGGGTAACGGAAGGAACGGCACGGCAAGGGGAAACAAGGCTAAGGCACGGCAACGCACGGCTACGCAATGCACGGCCAGGCAAGGAAAGGGTAACGCAAGGCAGGCACGGTAAGGCAAGACAAGGCTAATGCACGACAACGCACGGCTAGGCAATGCACGGCAAGGCAAGGAAAGGGTAACGCAAGGCAAGGCACGGTGAGGCAAGGCAAGGCTAATGCACGACAACGCACGGCTAGGCAATGCACGGCAAGGCAGGAAAGGGTAACGCAAGGCAAGGCACGGTCAGGCGAGGCAAGGCTAAGGCACGACAACGCAAGGCTAGGCAATGAACGGAAGGCAAGCAAAGAATAACGGAAGGCAAGGAACGCTAGGGAAAGCAGGGAAAGGCAAGGGTAACGGAAGGAACGGCACGGTAAGGGCAAACAAGACTAAGGCACGACAACACAGGGCTAGGCAATGCAGGGCAAGGCAAGGAAATGGTAACGCAAGGCAAGGCACGGTTTGGGGAGGCAAAGCTAATGCACGACAACGCAAGGCTAGGCAGTGCACGGCTAGGCAAGGAAAGAGTAACGGAAGGAAAGGAAGGCAAGGCAAGCAAGGCAAGGCAAGTGTAACAAAAGGCAAGGCACGGCAAGGGGAAACAAGGCTAAGGAACGGCAACGCAGGGCTATGCAATGCACGGCCAGGCAAGGAAAGGGTAATGCAAGGCAAGGCACGGTAAGGCAAGACAAGGCTAATGCACGACAATGCACGGCTAGGCAATGCACGGCCAGGCAAGGAAAGGGTAACGCAAGGCAAGGTACGGTGAGGCAAGGCAAGGCAAATGCACGACAACGCACGGCTAGGCAATGCACGGCAAGGCAAGGAAAGGGTAACGCAAGGCAAGGCACGGTCTGGCGAGGCAAGGCTAAGGCACGACAACGCAAGGCTAGGCAATGCACGGAAGGCAAGCAAAGAGTAACGGAAGGCAAGGAAGGCAAGGGAAAGCAAGGGAAGGCAAGGGCAACGAAAGGAACGGCACGGTAAGGGGAAACAAAGCTAAGGCACGACAATGCAGGGCTAGGCAATGCACGGCAAGGCAAGGAAAGGGTAACGCAAGGCAAAGCACGGTGAGGCAAGACAAGGCAAATGCACGACAACGCACGGCTAGGCAATGCACGGCAAGGCAAGGAAAGGGTAACTCAAGGCAAGGCACGGTCAGGCGAGGCAAGGCTAAGGCACGACAACGCAAGGCTAGGCAATGCACGGAAGGCAAGCAAAGAGTAACGGAAGGCAAGGAAGTCAAGGGAAAGCAGGGGAAGGCAAGGGTAACGAAAGGAACGGCACGGTAAGGGGAAACAAGGCTAAGGCACGACAACACACGGCTAGGCAATGCAGGGCAAGGCAAGGAAAGGTAACGCAAGGCAAGGCACGGTTTGGGGAGGAAGGCGAATGCACGACAACGCAAGGCTAGGCAATGCACGGAAGGCAAGCAAAGAGTAACGGAAGGCAAGGAAGGCAAGGGAAAGCAAGGCAAGGCAAGGGTAACAGAAGGAACGTCACGGCAAGGGGAAACAAGGCTAAGGCACGGCAACGCACGGCTAGGCAATGAACGGAAAGGCAAGGAAAGGGTAACGCAAGGCAAGGCACGGTTGAGGCAAGGCAAGGCTGATGCACGACAACGCACGGCTAGGCAATGCACGGCAAGGCAAGGAAAGGGTAAGGCAAGGCAAGGCACGGTCAGGCGAGGCAAGGCTAAGGCACGACAACGCAAGGCTAGGCAATGCACGGCAAGGCAAGGAAAGGGTAACGCAAGGCAAGGCACGGTAAGGCGCGGCAAGGCTAAGGCACGACAACGCAAGGCTAGGCAATAAACGGAAGGCAAGCAAAGAGTAACGGAAGGCAAGGAAGGCAAGGGAAAGCAGGGGAAGGCAAGGGTAACGGAAGGAACGGCACGGAAAGGGGAAACAAGGCTAAGGCACGACAACACAGGGCTAGCCAATGCACGGCAAGGAAAGGAAAAGGTAACGCAAGGCAAGGCACCGTTACGCGAGGCAAGGCTAAGGCACGACAACGCAAGGCTAGGCAATGCACGGAAGGCAAGCAAAGAGTAACGGAAGGCAAGGAAGGCAAGGGAAAGCAAGGCAAGGCAAGGGTAACGGAAGGAACGGCACGGCAAGGGGAAACAAGGCTAAGGCACGGCAACGCACGGCTAGGCAAGGCACGGCAAGGCAAGGAAAGGGTAACGCAAGGCAAGGCACTGTCAGGCGAGGCAAGGCTAAGGCACGACAACGCAAGGCTAGGCAATGCACGGAAGGAAAGAAAAGAGTAACGGAAGGCAATGAAAGGAAGGGAAAGCAAGGCAAGGTAAGGGTAACGCAAGGCAAGGCACGGTGAGGCAAGGCAAGGCTGATGCACGACAACGCACGGCTAGGCAATTCACGGCAAGGCAAGGAAAGGGTAACGCAAGGCAAGGCACGGTCAGGCGAGGCAAGGCTAAGGCACGACAACGCAAGGCTAGGCAATGCACGGAAGGCAAGCAAAGAGGAACGGAAGGCAAGGAAGGCTAGGGAAAGCAGGGAAAAGGCAAGGGTAACGGAAGGAACGGCACGGTAAGGGGAAACAAGGCTAAGGCACGACAACGCAGGGCTAGCCAATGCACGGCAAGGAAAGGAAAGGGTAACGCAAGGCAAGGCACCGTTACGCGAGGCAAGGCTAAGGCACGACAACGCAAGGCTAGGCAATGCACTGAAGGCAAGCAAAGAGTAACGGAAGGCAAGGAAGGCAAGGGAAAGCAAGGCAAGGCAAGGGTAACGGAAGGAACGGCACGGCAAGGGGAAACAAGGCTAAGGCACGGCAACGCACGGCTAGGCAATGCACGGCAAGGCAAGGAAAGGGTAACGCAAGGCAAGGCACGGTCAGGCGAGGCAAGGCTAAGGCACGACAACGCAAGGCTAGGCAATGCACGGAAGGCAAGCAAAGAGTAACGGAAGGCAAGGAAGGCAAGGGAAAGCAAGGCAAGGCAAGGGTAACGGAAGGAACGGCACGGTAAGGGGAAACAAGGCTAAGGCACGACAACGCACGGCTAGGCAATGCACGGCAAGGCAAGGAAAGGGTAACGCAAGGCAAGGCACGGTCAGGCAAGGCAAGGCTAATGCACGACAACGCAAGGCTAGGCAATGCACGGCAAGGCAAGGAAAGGGTAACGCAAGGCAAGGCACGGTCAGGCGAGGCAAGGCTGAGGCACGACAACGCAAGGCTAGGCAATGCACGGCAAGGCAAGGAAAGGGTAACGCAAGGCAAGGCACCGTTACGCGAGGCAAGGCTAAGGCACGACAACGCAAGGCTAGGCAATGCAGGGCAAGGCAAGGCAAGGCACGGTGAGGCAAGGCAAGGCTAAGGCACGACAACGCACGGCTAGGCAATGCACGGCAAGGCAAGGAAAGGGTAACGGAAGGCAAGGAAGGCAAGGGAAAGCAAGGCAAGGCAAGGGTAAGGGAAGGAACGGCACGGCAAGGGGAAACAAGGCTAAGGCACGACAACGCAGGGCTAGGCAATGCACGGCAAGGAAAGGAAAGGGTAACGCAAGGAAAGGCACGGTCAGGCGAGGCAAGGCTAAGGCACGACAACGCAAGGCTAGGCAATGCACGGAAGGCAAGCAAAGAGTAACGGAAGGCAAGGAAGGCAAGGGAAAGCAGGGAAGGCAAGGGTAACGGAAGGAACGGCACGGTAAGGGGAAACAAGGCTAAGGCACGACAACGCAGGGCTAGGCAATGCAGGGCAAGGCAAGGCAAGGGAAAGCAAGGCAAGGCACGGTCAGGCGAGGCAAGGCTAAGGCACGACAACGCAAGGCTAGGCAATGCACGGCTAGGCAAGGAAAGAGTAACGGAAGGAAAGGAAGGCAAGGCAAAGCAAGGCAAGGCAAGTGTAACAAAAAGGCAAGGCACGGCAAGGGGAAACAAGGCTAAGGAACGGCAACGCACGGCTACGCAATGCACGGCCAGGCAAGGAAAGGGTAACGCAAGGCAAGGCACGGTAAGGCAAGACAAGGCTAATGCACGACAACGCACGGCTAGGCAATGCACGGCCAGGCAAGGAAAGGGTAACGCAAGGCAAGGCACGGTGAGGCAAGGCAAGGCAAATGCACGACAACGCACGGCTAGGCAATGCACGGCAAGGCAAGGAAAGGGTAACGCAAGGCAAGGCACGGTCAGGCGAGGCAAGGCTAAGGCACGACAACGCAAGGCTAGGCAATGAACGGAAGGCAAGCAAAGAGTAACGGAAGGCAAGGAAGGCAAGGGAAAGCAAGGGAAAGGCAAGGGTAACGGAAGGAACGGCACGGTAAGGGCAAACAAGACTAAGGCACGACAATGCAGGGCTAGGCAATGCACGGCAAGGCAAGGAAAGGGTAACGCAAGGCAAGGCACGGTGAGGAGGCAAGGCTAATGCACGACAACGCAAGGCTAGGCAATGCACGGCAAGGCAAGGAAAGGGTAACACAAGGCAAGGCACGGTCAGGCGAGGCAAGGCTAAGGCACGACAACGCAAGGCTAGGCAATGAAACGGAAGGCAAGCAAAGAGTAACGGAAGGCAAGGAAAGGCAAGGGAAAGCGGAAGGAACGGCACGGCAAGGGGAAACAAGGCTAAGGCACGGCAACGCACGGCTAGGCAATGCACGGCAAGGCAAGGAAAGGGTAACGCAAGGCAAGGCACTGTTAGGCGAGGCAAGGCTAAGGCACGACAACGCAAGGCTAGGCAATGCACGGAAGGCAAGCAAAGAGTAACGGAAGGCAAGGAAGGCAAGGGTAAAGGATGGAACGGCACACGGCAAGGGGAAACAAGGCTAAGGCACGGCAACGCAAGGCAAGGCACGGTGAGGCAAGGCAAGGCAAGGGTAACGCAAGGCAAGGCACGGTCAGGCGAGGCAAGGCTAAGGCACGACAACGCACGGCTAGGCAATGCACGGCAAGGCAAGGAAAGGGTAACGCAAGGCAAGGTAAGGGTAACGCAAGGCAAGGCACGGTGAGGCAAGGCAAGGCTAATGCACGACAACGCACGGCTAGGCAATGCACGGCAAGGCAAGGAAAGGGTAACGCAAGGCAAGGCACGGTCAGGCGAGGCAAGGCTAAGGCACGACAACGCAAGGCTAGGCAATGCACGGCAAGGCAAGGAAAGGGTAACGCAAGGCAAGGCACGGTAAGGCGCGGCAAGGCTAAGGCACGACAACGCAAGGCTAGGCAATAAACGGAAGGCAAGCAAAGAGTAACGGAAGGCAAGGAAGGCAAGGGAAAGCAGGGGAAGGCAAGGGTAACGGAAGGAACGGCACGGTAAGGGGAAACAAGGCTAAGGCACGACAACGCAGGGCTAGCCAATGCACGGCAAGGAAAGGAAAGGGTAACGCAAGGCAAGGCACCGTTACGCGAGGCAAGGCTAAGGCACGACAACGCAAGGCTAGGCAATGCACGGAAGGCAAGCAAAGAGTAACGGAAGGCAAGGAAGGCAAGGGAAAGCAAGGCAAGGCAAGGGTAACCGAAGGAACGGCACGGCAATGGGAAACAAGGCTAAGGCACCACAACGCACGGCTAGGCAATGCACGGCAAGGCAAGGAAAGGGTAACGCAAGGCAAGGCACTGTCAGGCGAGGCAAGGCTAAGGCACGACAACGCAAGGCTAGGCAATGCACGGAAGGAAAGCAAAGAGTAACGGAAAGCAATGAAACGAAGGGAAAGCAAGGCAAGGTAAGGGTAACGCAAGGCAAGGCACGGTGAGGCAAGGCAAGGCTGATGCACGACAACGCACGGCTAGGCAATTCACGGCAAGGCAAGGAAAGGGTAACGCAAGGCAAGGCACGGTCAGGCGAGGCAAGGCTAAGGCACGACAACGCAAGGCTAGGCAATGCACGGAAGGCAAGCAAAGAGGAACGGAAGGCAAGGAAGGCTAGGGAAAGCAGGGAAAGGCAAGGGTAACGGAAGGAACGGCACGGTAAGGGCAAACAAGACTAAGGCACGACAACACAGGGCTAGGCAATGCAGGGCAAGGCAAGGAAATGGTAACGCAAGGCAAGGCACGGTTTGGGGAGGCAAAGCTAATGCACGACAACGCAAGGCTAGGCAGTGCACGGCTAGGCAAGGAAAGAGTAACGGAAGGAAAGGAAGGCAAGGCAAAGCAAGGCAAGGCAAGTGTAACAAAAGGCAAGGCACGGCAAGGGGAAACAAGGCTAAGGAACGGCAACGCACGGCTACGCAATGCACGGCCAGGCAAGGAAAGGGTAACGCAAGGCAAGGCACGGTAAGGCAAGACAAGGCTAATGCACGACAACGCACGGCTAGGCAATGCACGGCCAGGCAAGGAAAGGGTAACGCAAGGCAAGGCACGGTGAGGCAAGGCAAGGCAAATGCACGACAACGCACGGCTAGGCAATGCACGGCAAGGCAAGGAAAGGGTAACGCAAGGCAAGGCACGGTCAGGCGAGGCAAGGCTAAGGCACGACAACGCAAGGCTAGGCAATGCACGGGAAGGCAAGCAAACAGTAACGGAAGGCAAGGAAGGCAAGGGAAAGCAAGGGAAGGCAAGGGCAACGAAAGGAACGGCACGGTAAGGGGAAACAAAGCTAAGGCACGACAATGCAGGGCTAGGCAATGCACGGCAAGGCAAGGAAAGGGTAACGCAAGGCAAAGCACGGTGAGGCAAGACAAGGCAAATGCACGGCAACGCACGGCTAGGCAATGCACGGCAAGGCAAGGAAAGGATAACTCAAGGCAAGGCACGGTCAGGCGAGGCAAGGCTAAGGCACGACAACGCAAGGTTAGGCAATGCACGGAAGGCAAGCAAAGGGTAACGGAAGGCAAGGAAGGCAAGGGAAAGCACGGGAAGGCAAGGGTAACGAAAGGAACGGCACGGTAAGGGGAAACAAGGCTAAGGCACGACAACACAGGGCTAGGCAATGCAGGGCAAGGCAAGGAAAGGGTAACGCAAATCAAGGCACGGTTTGGGGAGGAAGGCGAATGCACGACAACGCAAGGCTAGGCAATGCACGGAAGGCAAGCAAAGAGTAACGGAAGGCAAGGAAGGCAAGGGAAAGCAAGGCAAGGCAAGGGTAACAGAAGGAACGGCACGGCAAGGGGAAACAAGGCTAAGGAACGGCAACGCACGGCTAGGCAATGCACGGTAAGGCAAGGAAAGGGTAACGCAAGGCAAGGCACGGTGAGGCAAGGCAAGGCTGATGCACGACAACGCACGGCTAGGCAATGCACGGCAAGGCACGGAAAGGGTAACGCAAGGCAAGGCACGGTCAGGCGAGGCAAGGCTAAGGCACGACAACGCAAGGCTAGGCAATGCACGGAAGGCAAGCAAAGAGTAACGGAAGGCAAGGAAGGCAAGGGAAAGCAAGGCAAGGCAAGGGTAACAGAAGGAACGGCACGGCAAGGGGAAACAAGGCTAAGGCACGGCAACGCACGGCTAGGCAATGCACGGCAAGGCAAGGAAAGGGTAACGCAAGGCAAAGCACGGTGAGGCAAGACAAGGCAAATGCACGACAACGCACGGCTAGGCAATGCACGGCAAGGCAAGGAAAGGATAACTCAAGGCAAGGCACGGTCAGGCGAGGCAAGGCTAAGGCACGACAACGCAAGGCTAGGCAATGCACGGAAGGCAAGCAAAGGTTAACGGAAGGCAAGGAAGGCAAGGGAAAGCACGGGAAGGCAAGGGTAACGAAAGGAACGGCACGGTAAGGGGAAACAAGGCTAAGGCACGACAACACAGGGCTAGGCAATGCAGGGCAAGGGAAGGAAAGGGTAACGCAAATCAAGGCACGGTTTGGGGAGGAAGGCGAATGCACGACAACGCAAGGCTAGGCAATGCACGGAAGGCAAGCAAAGAGTAACGGAAGGCAAGGAAGGCAAGGGAAAGCAAGGAAAGGCAAGGGTAACAGAAGGAACGGCACGGCAAGGGGAAACAAGGCTAAGGAACGGCAACGCACGGCTAGGCAATGCACGGTAAGGCAAGGAAAGGGTAACGCAAGGCAAGGCACGGTGAGGCAAGGCAAGGCTGATGCACGACAACGCACGGCTAGGCAATGCACGGCAAGGCAAGGAAAGGGTAACGCAAGGCAAGGCACGGTCAGGCGAGGCAAGGCTAAGGCACGACAACGCAAGGCTAGGCAATGCACGGCAAGGCAAGGAAAGGGTAACGCAAGGCAAGGCACGGTAAGGCGCGGCAAGGCTAAGGCACGACAACGCAAGGCTAGTTAATAAACGGAAGGCAAGCAAAGAGTAACGGAAGGCAAGGAAGGCAAGGGAAAGCAGGGGAAGGCAAGGGTAACGGAAGGAACGGCACGGTAAGGGGAAACAAGGCTAAGGCACGACAACGCAGGGCTAGCCAATGCACGGCAAGGAAAGGAAAGGGTAACGCAAGGCAAGGCACCGTTAGGCGAGGCAAGGCTAAGGCACGACAACGCAAGGCTAGGCAATGCACGGAAGGCAAGGGAAAGCAAGGCAAGGCAAGGGTAACGGAAGGAACGGCACGGCAAGGGGAAACAAGGCTAAGGCACGGCAACGCACGGCTAGGAAATGCACGGCAAGGAAAGGAAAGGGTAACGCAAGGCAAGGCACTGTCAGGCGAGGCAAGGCTAAGACACGACAACGCAAGGCTAGGCAATGCACGGAAGGAAAGCAAAGAGTAACGGAAGGCAATGAATGTAAGGGAAAGCAAAGCAAGGTAAGGCTAACGCAAGGCAAAGCACGGTAAGGCAAGACAAGGCTAATGCACGACAACGCACGGCTAGGCAATTCACGGCAAGGCAAGGAAAGGGTAACGCAAGGCAAGGCACGGTCAGGCGAGGCAAGGCTAAGGCACGACAACGCAAGGCTAGGCAATGCACGGCAAGGCGAGGAAAGGGTAAAGCAAGGCAAGGCACGGTCAGGCGAGGCAAGGCTAAGGCACGACAACGCAAGGCTAGGCAATGAACGGAAGGCAAGCAAAGAATAACGGAAGGCAAGGAAGGCTAGGGAAAGCAGGGAAAGGCAAGGGTAACGGAAGGAACGGCACGGTAAGGGCAAACAAGACTAAGGCACGACAACACAGGGCTAGGCAATGCAGGGCAAGGCAAGGAAATGGTAACGCAAGGCAAGGCACGGTTTGGGGAGGCAAAGCTAATGCACGACAACGCAAGGCTAGGCAGTGCACGGCTAGGCAAGGAAAGAGTAACGGAAGGAAAGGAAGGCAAGGCAAAGCAAGGCAAGGCAAGGGTAACGGAAGGAAAGGCACGGCAAGGGGAAACAAGGCTAAGGAACGGCAACGCACGGCTACGCAATGCACGGCCAGGCAAGGAAAGGGTAACGCAAGGCAAGGCACGGTAAGGCAAGACAAGGCTAATGCACGACAACGCACGGCTAGGCAAAGCACGGCCAGGCAAGGAAAGGGTAACGCAAGGCAAGGCACGGTAAGGCAAGGGAAGGCAAATGCAAGGAAACGGTAACGCAAGGCAAGGCACGGTCAGGCGAGGCAAGGCTAAGGCACGACAACGCAAGGCTAAGCAATGCACGGAAGGTAAGCAAAGAGTAACGGAAGGCAAGGAAGGCAAGGGAAAGCAAGGGAAGGCAAGGGTAACGGAAGGAACGGCACGGTAAGGGGAAACAAGGCTAAGGCACGACAATGCAGGGCTAGGCAATGCACGGCAAGGCAAGGAAAGGGTAACGCAAGGCAAGCCACGGTGAGGCAAGACAAGGCTGATGCACGACAACGCACGGCTAGGCAATGCACGGCAAGGCAAGGAAAGGGTAACGCAAGGCAAGGCACGGTAAGGCGAGGCAAGGCTAAGGCACGACAACGCAAGGCTAGGCAATAAACGGAAGGCAAGCAAAGAGCAACGGAAGGCAAGGAAGGCAAGGGAAAGCAGGGGAAGGCAAGGGTAACGGACGGAACGGCACGGTAAGGGGAAACAAGGCTAAGGCACGACAACGCAGGGCTAGCCAATGCACGGCAAGGCAAGGAAAGGGTAACGCAAGGCAAGGCACGATCAGGCGAGGCAAGGCTAAGGCACCACAACGCAAGGCTAGGCAATGCACGGCAAGGCAAGGAAAGGGTAACGCAAGGCAAGGCACGGTAAGGCGCGGCAAGGCTAAGGCACGACAACGCAAGGCTAGGCAATAAACGGAAGGCAAGCAAAGAGTAACGGAAGGCAAGGAAGGCAAGGGAAAGCAAGGCAAGGCAAGGGTAACAGAAGGAACGGCACGGTAAGGGCAAACAAGACTAAGGCACGACAACGCAGGGCTAGCCAATGCACGGCAAGGCAAGGAAAGGGTAACGCAAGGCAAAGCACGGTGAGGCAAGACAAGGCAAATGCACGACAACGCACGGCTAGGCAATGCACGGCAAGGCAAGGAAAGGGTAACGCAAGGCAAGGCACGGTCAGGCGAGGCAAGTCTAAGGCACGACAACGCAAGGCTAGGCAAGGAACGGAAGGCAAGCAAAGAGTAACGGAAGGCAAGGAAGGCAAGGGAAAGCAAGGGAAGGCAAGGGCAACGAAAGGAACGGCACGGCAAGGGGAAACAAAGCTAAGGCACGACAATGCAGGGCTAGGCAATGCACGGCAAGGCAAGGAAAGGGTAACTCAAGGCAAGGCACGGTCAGGCGAGGCAAGGCTAAGGCACGACAACGCACGGCTAGGCAATGCACGGCAAGGCAAGGAAAGGGTAACTCAAGGCAAGGCACGGTCAGGCGAGGCAAGGCTAAGGCACGACAACGCAAGGCTAGGCAATGCACGGAAGGCAAGCAAAGAGTAACGGAAGACAAGGAAAGCAAGGGAAAGCAGGGGAAGGCAAGGGTAACGAAAGGAACGGCACGGTAAGGGGAAACAAGGCTAAGGCACGACAACACAGGGCTAGGCAATGCAGGGCAAGGCAAGGAAAGGGTAACGCAAGGCAAGGCACGGTTCGGGGAGGAAGGCGAATGCACGACAACGCAAGGCTAGTCAATGCACGGAAGGCAAGCAAAGAGTAACGGAAGGCAAGGAAGGCAAGGGAAAGCAAGGCAAGGCAAGGGTAACAGAAGGAACGGCACGGCAAGGGGAAACAAGGCTAAGGCACGGCAACGCACGGCTAGGCAATGCACGGCAAGGCAAGGAAAGGGTAACGCAAGGCAAGGCACGGTGAGGCAAGGCAAGGCTGATGCACGACAACGCACGGCTAGGCAATGCACGGCAAGGCAAGGAAAGGGTAACGCAAGGCAAGGCACGGTCAGGCGAGGCAAGGCTAAGGCACGACAACGCAAGGCTAGGCAATGCACGGCAAGGCAAGGAAAGGGTAACGCAAGGCAAGGCACGGTAAGGCGCGGCAAGGCTAAGGCACGACAACGCAAGGCTAGGCAATAAACGGAAGGCAAGCAAAGAGTAACGGAAGGCAAGGAAGGCAAGGGAAAGCAGGGGAAGGCAAGGGTAACGGAAGGAACGGCACGGTAAGGGGAAACAAGGCTAATGCACGACAACGCAGGGCTAGCCAATGCACGGCAAGGAAAGGAAAGGGTAACGCAAGGCAAGGCACCGTTACGCGAGGCAAGGCTAAGGCACGACAACGCAAGGCTAGGCAATGCACGGAAGGCAAGCAAAGAGTAACGGAAGGCAAGGAAGGCAAGGGAAAGCAAGGCAAGGCAAGGGTAACGGAAGGAACGGCACGGCAAGGGGAAACAAGGCTAAGGCACGGCAACGCACGGCTAGGCAATGCACGGCAAGGTAAGGAAAGGGTAACGCAAGGCAAGGCACTGTCAGGCGAGGCAAGGCTAAGGCACGACAACGCAAGGCTAGGCAATGCACGGAAGGAAAGCAAAGAGTAACGGAAAGCAATGAAACGAAGGGAAAGCAAGGCAAGGTAACGGTAACGCAAGGCAAGGCACGGTGAGGCAAGGCAAGGCTGATGCACGACAACGCACGGCTAGGCAATTCACGGCAAGGCAAGGAAAGGGTAACGCAAGGCAAGGCACGGTCAGGCGAGGCAAGGCTAAGGCACGACACCGCAAGGCTAGGCAATGCACGGAAGGCAAGCAAAGAGGAACGGAAGGCAAGGAAGGCTAGGGAAAGCAGGGAAAGGCAAGGGTAACGGAAGGAACGGCACGGTAAGGGCAAACAAGACTAAGGCACGACAACACAGGGCTAGGCAATGCAGGGCAAGGCAAGGAAATGGTAACGCAAGGCAAGGCACGGTTTGGGGAGGCAAAGCTAATGCACGACAACGCAAGGCTAGGCAGTGCACGGCTAGGCAAGGAAAGAGTAACGGAAGGAAAGGAAGGCAAGGCAAAGCAAGGCAAGGCAAGTGTAACAAAAGGAAAGGCACGGCAAGGGGAAACAAGGCTAAGGAACGGCAACGCACGGCTGCGCAATGCACGGCCAGGCAAGGAAAGGGTAACGCAAGGCAAGGCACGGTAAGGCAAGACAAGGCTAATGCACGACAACGCACGGCTAGGCAATGCACGGCCAGGCAAGGAAAGGGTAACGCAAGGCAAGGCACGGTGAGGCAAGGCAAGGCAAATGCACGACAACGCACGGCTGGCAATGCACGGCAAGGCAAGGAAAGGGTAACGCAAGGCAAGGCACGGTCAGGCGAGGCAAGGCTAAGGCACGACAACGCAAGGCTAAGCAATGAACGGAAGGCAAGCAAAGAGTAACGGAAGGCAAGGAAGGCAAGGGAAAGCAAGGGAAGGCAAGGGCAACGAAAGGAACGGCACGGTAAGGGGAAACAAAGCTAAGGCAGGACAATGCAGGGCTAGGCAATGCACGGCAAGGCAAGGAAAGGGTAACGCAAGGCAAAGCACGGTGAGGCAAGACAAGGCTGATGCACGACAACGCACGGCTAGGCAATGCACGGCAAGGCAAGGAAAGGGTAACGCAAGGCAAGGCACGGTCAGGCGAGGCAAGGCTAAGGCACGACAACGCAAGGCTAGGCAATGCACGGAAGGCAAGCAAAGAGTAACGGAAGGCAAGGAAGGCAAGGGAAAGCAGGGGAAGGCAAGGGTAACGGAAGGAACGGCACGGTAAGGGGAAACAAGGCTAAGGCACGACAACACAGGGCTAGGCAATGCAGGGCAAGGGAAGGAAAGGGTAACGCAAATCAAGGCACGGTTTGGGGAGGAAGGCGAATGCACGACAACGCAAGGCTAGGCAATGCACGGAATGCAAGCAAAGAGTAACGGAAGGCAAGGAAGGCAAGGGAAAGCAAGGCAAGGCAAGGGTAACAGAAGGAACGGCACGGCAAGGGGAAACAAGGCTAAGGAACGGCAACGCACGGCTAGGCAATGCACGGAAGGCAAGGAAAGAGTAACGGAAGGCAAGGAAGGCAAGGGAAAGCAAGGCAAGGAAAGGGTAACGCAAGGCAAGGCACGGCAAGGGGAAACAAGGCTAAGGCACGGCAACGCACGGCTAGGCAATGCACGGCAAGGCAAGGAAAGGGTAACGCAAGGCAAGGCACGGTCAGGCGAGGCAAGGCTAAGGCACGACAACGCAAGGCTAGGCAATGCACGGAAGGCAAGCAAAGAGTAACGGAAGGCAAGGAAACGAAGGGAAAGCAAGGCAAGGTAAGGGTAACGCAAGGCAAGGGACGGTGAGGCAAGGCAAGGCTGATGCACGACAACGCACGGCTAGGCAATTCACGGCAAGGCAAGGAAAGGGTAACGCAAGGCAAGGCACCGTTACGCGAGGCAAGGCTAAGGCACGACAACGCAAGGCTAGGCAATGCACGGAAGGCAAGCAAAGAGTAACGGAAGGCAAGGAAGGCAAGGGAAAGCAAGGCAAGGCAAGGGTAACGGAAGGAACGGCACGGCAAGGGGAAACAAGGCTAAGGCACGGCAACGCACGGCTAGGCAATGCACGGCAAGGCAAGGAAAGGGTAACGCAAGGCAAAGCACGGTGAGGCAAGACAAGGCAAGTGCACGACAACGCACGGCTAGGCAATGCACGGCAAGGCAAGGAAAGGATAACTCAAGGCAAGGCACGGTCAGGCGAGGCAAGGCTAAGGCACGACAACGCAAGGCTAGGCAATGCACGGAAGGCAAGCAAAGAGTAACGGAAGGCAAGGAAGGCAAGGGAAAGCACGGGAAGGCAAGGGTAACGAAAGGAACGGCACGGTAAGGGGAAACAAGGCTAAGGCACGACAACACAGGGCTAGGCAATGCAGGGCAAGGGAAGGAAAGGGTAACGCAAATCAAGGCACGGTTTGGGGAGGAAGGCGAATGCACGACAACGCAAGGCTAGGCAATGCACGGAAGGCAAGCAAAGAGTAACGGAAGGCAAGGAAGGCAAGGGAAAGCAAGGAAAGGCAAGGGTAACAGAAGGAACGGCACGGCAAGGGGAAACAAGGCTAAGGAACGGCAACGCACGGCTAGGCAATGCACGGTAAGGCAAGGAAAGGGTAACGCAAGGCAAGGCACGGTGAGGCAAGGCAAGGCTGATGCACGACAACGCACGGCTAGGCAATGCACGGCAAGGCACGGAAAGGGTAACGCAAGGCAAGGCACGGTCAGGCGAGGCAAGGCTAAGGCACGACAACGCAAGGCTAGGCAATGCACGGCAAGGCAAGGAAAGGGTAACGCAAGGCAAGGCACGGTAAGGCGCGGCAAGGCTAAGGCACGACAACGCAAGGCTAGTTAATAAACGGAAGGCAAGCAAAGAGTAACGGAAGGCAAGGAAGGCAAGGGAAAGCAGGGGAAGGCAAGGGTAACGGAAGGAACGGCACGGTAAGGGGAAACAAGGCTAAGGCACGACAACGCAGGGCTAGCCAATGCACGGCAAGGAAAGGAAAGGGTAACGCAAGGCAAGGCACCGTTACGCGAGGCAAGGCTAAGGCACGACAACGCAAGGCTAGGCAATGCACGGAAGGCAAGCAAAGAGTAACGGAAGGCAAGGAAGGCAAGGGAAAGCAAGGCAAGGCAAGGGTAACGGAAGGAACGGCACGGCAAGGGGAAACAAGGCTAAGGCACGGCAACGCACGGCTAGGCAATGCACGGCAAGGCAAGGAAAGGGTAACGCAAGGCAAGGCACTGTCAGGCGAGGCAAGGCTAAGACACGACAACGCAAGGCTAGGCAATGCACGGAAGGAAAGCAAAGAGTAACGGAAGGCAATGAATGTAAGGGAAAGCAAAGCAAGGTAAGGGTAACGCAAGGCAAAGCACGGTAAGGCAAGACAAGGCTAATGCACGACAACGCACGGCTAGGCAATTCACGGCAAGGCAAGGAAAGGGTAACGCAAGGCAAGGCACGGTCAGGCGAGGCAAGGCTAAGGCACGACAACGCAAGGCTAGGCAATGCACGGCAAGGCGAGGAAAGGGTAAAGCAAGGCAAGGCACGGTCAGGCGAGGCAAGGCTAAGGCACGACAACGCAAGGCTAGGCAATGAACGGAAGGCAAGCAAAGAATAACGGAAGGCAAGGAAGGCTAGGGAAAGCAGGGAAAGGCAAGGGTAACGGAAGGAACGGCACGGTAAGGGCAAACAAGACTAAGGCACGACAACACAGGGCTAGGCAATGCAGGGCAAGGCAAGGAAATGGTAACGCAAGGCAAGGCACGGTTTGGGGAGGCAAAGCTAATGCACGACAACGCAAGGCTAGGCAGTGCACGGCTAGGCAAGGAAAGAGTAACGGAAGGAAAGGAAGGCAAGGCAAAGCAAGGCAAGGCAAGTGTAACCAAAGGAAAGGCACGGCAAGGGGAAACAAGGCTAAGGAACGGCAACGCAGGCTATGCAATGCACGGCCAGGCAAGGAAAGGGTAACGCAAGGCAAGGCACGGTAAGGCAAGACAAGGCTAATGCACGACAACGCACGGCTAGGCAATGCACGGCCAGGCAAGGAAAGGGTAACGCAAGGCAAGGCACGGTGAGGGAAGGCAAGGCAAATGCACGACAACGCACGGCTAGGCAATGCACGGCAAGGCAAGGAAAGGGTAACGCAAGGCAAGGCACGGTCAGGCGAGGCAAGGCTAAGGCACGACAACGCAAGGCTAGGCAATGAACGGAAGGCAAGTAAAGAGTAACGGAAGGCAAGGAAGGCAAGGGAAAGCAAGGGAAGGCAAGGGCAACGAAAGGAACGGCACGGTAAGGGGAAACAAAGCTAAGGCACGACAATGCAGGGCTAGGCAATGCACGGCAAGGCAAGGAAAGGGTAACGCAAGGCAAAGCACGGTGAGGCAAGACAAGGCTGATGCACGACAACGCACGGCTAGGCAATGCACGGCAAGGCAAGGAAAGGGTAACGCAAGGCAAGGCACGGTAAGGCACGGCAAGGCTAAGGCACGACAACGCAAGGCTAGGCAATAAACGGAAGGCAAGCAAAGAGCAACGGAAGGCAAGGAAGGCAAGGGAAAGCAGGGGAAGGCAAGGGTAACGGACGGAACGACACGGTAAGGGGAAACAAGGCTAAGGCACGACAACGCAGGGCTAGCCAATGCACGGCAAGGAAAGGAAAGGGTAACGCAAGGCAAGGCACCGTTACGCGAGGCAAGGCTAAGGCACGACAACGCAAGGCTAGGCAATGCACGGAAGGCAAGCAAAGAGTAACGGAAGGCAAGGAAGGCAAGGGAAAGCAAGGCAAGGCAAGGGTAACGGAAGGAACGGCACGGCAAGGGGAAACAAGGCTAAGGCACGGCAACGCACGGCTAGGCAATGCACGGCAAGGCAAGGAAAGGGTAACGCAAGGCAAGGCACTGTCAGGCGAGGCAAGGCTAAGGCACGACAACGCAAGGCTAGGCAATGCACAGAAAGAAAGCAAAGAGTAACGGAAAGCAATGAAACGAAGGGAAAGCAAGACAAGGTAAGGGTAACGCAAGGCAAGGGACGGTGAGGCAAGGCAAGGCTGATGCACGACAACGCACGGCTAGGCAATTCACGGCAAGGCAAGGAAAGGGTAACGCAAGGCAAGGCACGGTCAGGCGAGGCAAGGCAAATGCACGACAACGCACGGCTAGGCAATGCACGGCAAGGCAAGGAAAGGGTAACTCAAGGCAAGGCACGGTCAGGCGAGGCAAGGCTAAGGCACGACAACGCAAGGCTAGGCAATGCACGGAAGGCAAGCAAAGAGGAACGGAAGGCAAGGAAGGCTAGGGAAAGCAGGGAAAGGCAAGGGTAACGAAAGGAACGGCACGGTAAGGGGAAACAAGGCTAAGGCACGGCAACACAGGGCTAGGCAATGCAGGGCAAGGCAAGGAAAGGGTAACGCAAGGCAAGGCACGGTTTGGGGAGGAAGGCGAATGCACGACAACGCAAGGCTAGGCAATGCACGGAAGGCAAGCAAAGAGTAACGGAAGGCAAGGAAGGCAAGGGAAAGCAAGGCAAGGCAAGGGTAACAGAAGGAACGGCACGGCAAGGGGAAACAAGGCTAAGGCACGGCAACGCACGGCTAGGCAATGCACGGCAAGGCAAGGAAAGGGTAACGCAAGGCAAGGCACGGTGAGGCAAGGCAAGGCTGATGCACGAAAACGCACGGCTAGGCAATGCACGGCAAGGCAAGGAAAGGGTAACGCAAGGCAAGGCACGGTCAGGCGAGGCAAGGCTAAGGCACGACAACGCAAGGCTAGGCAATGCACGGCAAGGCAAGGAAAGGGTAACGCAAGGCAAGGCACGGTAAGGCGCGGCAAGGCTAAGGCACGACAACGCAAGGCTAGGCAATAAACGGAAGGCAAGCAAAGAGTAACGGAAGGCAAGGAAGGCAAGGGAAAGCAGGGGAAGGCAAGGGTAACGGAAGGAACGGCACGGTAAGGGGAAACAAGGCTAAGGCACGACAACGCAGGGCTAGCCAAAGCACGGCAAGGAAAGGAAAGGGTAACGCAAGGCAAGGCACCGTTACACGAGGCAAGGCTAAGGCACGACAACGCAAGGCTAGGCAATGCACGGAAGGCAAGCAAAGAGTAACGGAAGGCAAGGAAGGCAAGGGAAAGCAAGGCAAGGCAAGGGTAACGGAAGGAACGGCACGGCAAGGGGAAACAAGGCTAAGGCACGGCAACGCACGGCTAGGCAATGCACGGCAAGGCAAGGAAAGGGTAACGCAAGGCAAGGCACTGTCAGGCGAGGCAAGGCTAAGGCACGACAACGCAAGGCTAGGCAATGCACGGAAGGAAAGCAAAGAGTAACGGAAAGCAATGAAACGAAGGGAAAGCAAGGCAAGGTAAGGGTAACGCAAGGCAAGGCACGGTGAGGCAAGGCAAGGCTGATGCACGACAACGCACGGCTAGGAAATTCACGGCAAGGCAAGGAAAGGGTAACGCAAGGCAAGGCACGGTCAGGCGAGGCAAGGCTAAGGCACGACAACGCAAGGCTAGGCAATTAACGGAAGGCAAGCAAAGAGTAACGGAAGGCAAGGAAGGCAAGGGAAAGCAAGGGAAGGCAAGGGCAACGGAAGGAACGGCACGGTAAGGGGAAACAAGGCTAAGGCACGACAACGCAGGGCTAGGCAATGCACGGCAAGGCAAGGAAAGGGTAACGCAAGGCAAGGCACGGTTCGGGGAGCAAGGCTGAATGCACGACAACGCAAGGCTAGGCAATGCACGGAAGGCAAGCAAAGAGTAACGGAAGGCAAGGAAGGCAAGGGAAAGCAAGGCAAGGCAAGGGTAACAGAAGGAACGGCACGGCAAGGGGCAAGGCTAAGGCACGGCAACGCACGGCTAGGCAATGCACGGCAAGGCAAGGAAAGGGTAACGCAAGGCAAGGCACGGTAGGGAGGCAAGGCTAAGGCACGACAACGCAGGGCTAGCCAATGCACGGCAAGGAAAGGAAAGGGTAACGCAAGGCAAGGCACCGTTACGCGAGGCAAGGCTAAGGCACGACAACGCAAGGCTAGGCAATGCACGGAAGGCAAGCAAAGAGTAACGGAAGGCAAGGAAGGCAAGGGAAAGCAAGGCAAGGCAAGGGTAACGGAAGGAACGGCACGGCAAGGGGAAACAAGGCTAAGGCACGGCAACGCACGGCTAGGCAATGCACGGCAAGGCAAGGAAAGGGTAACGCAAGGCAAGGCACTGTCAGGCGAGGCAAGGCTAAGGCACGACAACGCAAGGCTAGGCAATGCACGGAAGGAAAGCAAAGAGTAACGGAAAGCAATGAAACGAAGGGAAAGCAAGGCAAGGTAAGGGTAACGCAAGGCAAGGGACGGTGAGGCAAGGCAAGGCTGATGCACGACAACGCACGGCTAGGTAATTCACGGCAAGGCAAGGAAAGGGTAACGCAAGGCAAGGCACGGTCAGGCGAGGCAAGGCTAAGGCACGACAACGCAAGGCTAGGCAATGCACGGAAGGCAAGCAAAGAGGAACGGAAGGCAAGGAAGGCTAGGGAAAGCAGGGAAAGGCAAGGGTAACGGACGGAACGGCACGGTAAGGGCAAACAAGACTAAGGCACGACAACACAGGGCTAGGCAATGCAGGGCAAGGCAAGGAAATGGTAACGCAAGGCAAGGCACGGTTTGGGGAGGCAAAGCTAATGCACGACAACGCAAGGCTAGGCAGTGCACGGCTAGGCAAGGAAAGAGTAACGGAAGGAAAGGAAGGCAAGGCAAAGCAAGGCAAGGCAAGTGTAACAAAAGGCAAGGCACGGCAAGGGGAAACAAGGCTAAGGAACGGCAACGCACGGCTACGCAATGCACGGCCAGGCAAGGAAAGGGTAACGCAAGGCAAGGCACGGTAAGGCAAGACAAGGCTAATGCACGACAACGCACGGCTAGGCAATGCACGGCCAGGCAAGGAAAGGGTAACGCAAGGCAAGGCACGGTGAGGCAAGGCAAGGCAAATGCACGACAACGCACGGCTAGGCAATGCACGGCAAGGCAAGGAAAGGGTAACGCAAGGCAAGGCACGGTCAGGCGAGGCAAGGCTAAGACACGACAACGCAAGGCTAGGCAATGCACGGAAGGCAAGCAAAGATTAACGGAAGGCAAGGAAGGCAAGGGAAAGCAGGGGAAGGCAAGGGTAACGAAAGGAACGGCACGGTAAGGGGAAACAAGGCTAAGGCACGACAACACAGGGCTAGGCAATGCAGGGCAAGGCAAGGAAAGGGTAACGCAAGGCAAGGCACGGTTCGGGGAGGAAGGCGAATGCACGACAACGCAAGGCTAGGCAATGCACGGAAGGCAAGCAAAGAGTAACGGAAGGCAAGGAAGGCAAGGGAAAGCAAGGCAAGGCAAGGGTAACAGAAGGAACGGCACGGCAAGGGGAAACAAGGCTAAGGCACGGCAACGCACGGCTAGGCAATGCACGGCAAGGCAAGGAAAGGGTAACGCAAGGCAAGGCACGGTGAGGCAAGGCAAGGCTGATGCACGACAACGCACGGCTAGGCAATGCACGGCAAGGCAAGGAAAGGGTAACGCAAGGCAAGGCACGGTCAGGCGAGGCAAGGCTAAGGCACGACAACGCAAGGCTAGGCAATGCACGGCAAGGCAAGGAAAGGGTAACGCAAGGCAAGGCACGGTCAGGCGAGGCAAGGCTAAGGCACGACAACGCAAGGCTAGGCGATGCACGGCCAGGCAAGGAAAGGGTAACGCAAGGCAAGGCACGGTGAGGCAAGGCAAGGCTAATGCACGACAACGCACGGCTAGGCAATGCACGGCAAGGCAAGGAAAGGGTAACGCAAGGCAAGGCACGGTCAGGCGAGGCAAGGCTAAGGCACGACAACGCAAGGCTAAGCAATGAACGGAAGGCAAGCAAAGAGTAACGGAAGGCAAGGAAGGCAAGGGAAAGCAAGGGAAGGCAAGGGCAACGCAAGAAACGGCACGGTAAGGGGAAGCAAA
This sequence comes from Macrotis lagotis, assembly GCF_037893015.1. Lineage (NCBI taxonomy): Eukaryota > Metazoa > Chordata > Mammalia > Peramelemorphia > Peramelidae > Macrotis > Macrotis lagotis. The sequence continues at coordinate 22,471 of NW_027422232.1, forward strand.
GCTAAGGCAGGACAATGCAGGGCTAGGCAATGCACGGCAAGGCAAGGAAAGGGTAACGCAAGGCAAAGCACGGTGAGGCAAGACAAGGCAAATGCACGACAACGCACGGCTAGGCAATGCACGGCAAGGCAAGGAAAGGGTAACTCAAGGCAAGGCACGGTCAGGCGAGGCAAGGCTAAGGCACGACAACGCAAGGCTAGGCAATGCACGGAAGGCAAGCAAAGAGGAACGGAAGGCAAGGAATGCTAGGGAAAGCATGGAAAGGCAAGGGTAACGGAAGGAACGGCACGGTAAGGGCAAACAAGACTAAGGCACGACAACACAGGGCTAGGCAATGCAGGGCAAGGCAAGGAAATGGTAACGCAAGGCAAGGCACGGTTTGGGGAGGCAAAGCTAATGCACGACAACGCAAGGCTAGGCAGTGCACGGCTAGGCAAGGAAAGAGTAACGGAAGGAAAGGAAGGCAAGGCAAAGCAAGGCAAGGCAAGTGTAACAAAAGGCAAGGCACGGCAAGGGGAAACAAGGCTAAGGAACGGCAACGCACGGCTACGCAATGCACGGCCAGGCAAGGAAAGGGTAACGCAAGGCAAGGCACGGTAAGGCAAGACAAGGCTAATGCACGACAACGCACGGCTAGGCAATGCACGGCCAGGCAAGGAAAGGGTAACGCAAGGCAAGGCACGGTGAGGCAAGGCAAGGCAAATGCACGACAACGCACGGCTAGGCAATGCACGGCAAGGCAAGGAAAGGGTAACGCAAGGCAAGGCACGGTCAGGCGAGGCAAGGCTAAGGCACGACAACGCAAGGCTAAGCAATTAACGGAAGGCAAGCAAAGAGTAACGGAAGGCAAGGAAGGCAAGGCAAAGCAAGGGAAGGCAAGGGCAACGAAAGGAACGGCACGGTAAGGGGAAACAAAGCTAAGGCAGGAAAATGCAGGGCTAGGCAATGCACGGCAAGGCAAGGAAAGGGTAACGCAAGGCAAAGCACGGTGAGGCAAGACAAGGCAAATGCACGACAACGCACGGCTAGGCAATGCACGGCAAGGCAAGGAAAGGGTAACTCAAGTCAAGGCACGGTCAGGCGAGGCAAGGCTAAGGCACGACAACGCAAGGCTAGGCAATGCACGGAAGGCAAGCAAAGAGTAACGGAAGGCAAGGAAGGCAAGGGAAAGCAGGGGAAGGCAAGGGTAACGAAAGGAACGGCACGGTAAGGGGAAACAAGGCTAAGGCACGACAACACAGGGCTAGGCAATGCAGGGCAAGGGAAGGAAAGGGTAACGCAAATCAAGGCACGGTTTGGGGAGGCAAAGCTAATGCACGACAACGCAAGGCTAGGCAGTGCACGGCTAGGCAAGGAAAGAGTAACGGAAGGAAAGGAAGGCAAGGCAAAGCAAGGCAAGGCAAGTGTAACAAAAGGCAAGGCACGGCAAGGGGAAACAAGCCTAAGGAACGGCAACGCACGGCTATGCAATGCACGGCAAGGCAAGGAAAGGGTAACGCAAGGCAAGGCACGGTCAGGCGAGGCAAGGCTGATGCACGACAACGCAAGGCTAGGCAATGCACGGCAAGGCAAGGAAAGGGTAACGCAAGGCAAGGCACGATCAGGCGAGGCAAGGCTAAGGCACCACAAAGCAAGGCTAGGCAATGCACGGCAAGGCAAGGAAAGGGTAACGCAAGGCAAGGCACGGCAAGGCGCGGCAAGGCTAAGGCACGACAACGCAAGGCTAGGCAATAAACGGAAGGCAAGCAAAGAGTAACGGAAGGCAAGGAAGGCAAGGGAAAGCAGGGGAAGGCAAGGGTAACGGAAGGAACGGCACGGTAAGGGGAAACAAGGCTAAGGCACGACAACGCACGGCTATCCAATGCACGGCAAGGAAAGGAAAGGGTAACGCAAGGCAAGGCACCGTTACGCGAGGCAAGGCTAAGGCACGACAACGCAAGGCTAGGCAATGCACGGAAGGCAAGCAAAGAGTAACGGAAGGCAAGGAAGGCAAGGGAAAGCAAGGGAAGGCAAGGGCAACGAAAGGAACGGCACGGTAAGGGGAAACAAAGCTAAGGCACGACAATGCAGGGCTAGGCAATGCACGGCAAGGCAAGGAAAGGGTAACGCAAGGCAAGGCACGGTGAGGCAAGGCAAGGCTGATGCACGACAACGCACGGCTAGGCAATTCACGGCAAAGCAAGGAAAGGGTAACGCAAGGCAAGGCACGGTCAGGCGAGGCAAGACTAAGGCACGACAACGCAAGGCTAGGCAATGCACGGAAGGCAAGCAAAGAGGAACGGAAGGCAAGGAAGTCTAGGGAAAGCAGGGAAAGGCAAGGGTAACGGAAGGAACGGCACTGTAAGGGCAAACAAGACTAAGGCACGACAACACAGGGCTAGGCAATGCAGGGCAAGGCAAGGAAATGGTAACGCAAGGCAAGGCACGGTTTGGGGAGGCAAAGCTAATGCACGACAACGCAAGGCTAGGCAGTGCACGGCTAGGCAAGGAAAGAGTAACGGAAGGAAAGGAAGGCAAGGCAAAGCAAGGCAACGCAAGTGTAACAAAAGGCAAGGCAGGGCAAGGGGAAAAAAGGCTAAGGAACGGCAACGCACGGCTACGCAATGCACGGCCAGGCAAGGAAAGGGTAACGCAAGGCAAGGCACGGTAAGGCAAGACAAGGCTAATGCACGACAACGCACGGCTAGGCAATGCACGGCCAGGCAAGGAAAGGGTAACGCAAGGCAAGGCACGGTGAGGCAAGGCAAGGCAAATGCACGACAACGCACGGCTAGGCAATGCACGGCAAGGCAAGGAAAGGGTAACGCAAGGCAAGGCACGGTCAGGCGAGGCAAGGTTAAGGCACGACAACGCAAGGCTAGGCAATGCACGGAAGGAATAACGGAAGGCAAGGAAGGCAAGGGAAAGCAAGGGAAGGCAAGGGCAACGAAAGGAACGGCACGGTAAGGGGAAACAAAGCTAAGGCAGGACAATGCAGGGCTAGGCAATGCACGGCAAGGCAAGGAAAGGGTAACGCAATGCAAATCACGGTGAGGCAAGACAAGGCAAATGCACGACAACGCACGGCTAGGCAATGCACGGCAAGGCAAGGAAAGGGTAACGCAAGGCAAGGCATGGTCAGGCGAAGCAAGGCTAAGGCACGACAACGCAAGGCTAGGCAATGCACGGAAGGCAAGCAAAGAGTAACGGAAGGCAAGGAAGGCAAGGGAAAGCACGGGAAGGCAAGGGTAACGAAAGGAACGGCACGGTAAGGGGAAACAAGGCTAAGGCACGACAACACAGGGCTAGGCAATGCAGGGCAAGGGAAGGAAAGGGTAACGCAAATCAAGGCACGGTTTGGGGAGGAAGGCGAATGCACGACAACGCCAGGCTAGGCAATGCACGGAAGGCAAGCAAAGAGTAACCGAAGGCAAGGAAGGCAAGGGAAAGCAAGGCAAGGCAAGGGTAACCGAAGGAACGGCACGGCAAGGGGAAACAAGGCTAAGGCACGACAACGCACGGCTAGGCAATGCACGGCAAGGCAAGGAAAGGGTAACGCAAGGCAAGGCACGATGCACGACAACGCACGGCTAGGCAATGCACGGCAAGGCACGGAAAGGGTAACGCAAGGCAAGGCACGGTCAGGCGAGGCAAGGCTAAGGCACGACAAGGCAAGGCTAGGCAATGCACGGCAAGGCAAGGAAAGGGTAACGCAAGGCAAGGCACGGTAAGGCGCGGCAAGGCTAAGGCACGACAACGCAAGGCTAGGCAATAAACGGAAGGCAAGCAAAGAGTAACGGAAGGCAAGGAAGGCAAGGGAAAGCAGGGGAAGGCAAGGGTAACGGAAGGAACGGCACGGTAAGGGGAAACAAGGCTAAGGCACGACAACGCAGGGCTAGCCAATGCACGGCAAGGAAAGGAAAGGGTAACGCAAGGCAAGGCACCGTTACGCGAGGCAAGGCTAAGGCACGACAACGCAAGGCTAGGCAATGAACGGAAGGCAAGCAAAGAGTAACGGAAGGCAAGGAAGGCAAGGGAAAGCAAGGCAAGGCAAGGGTAACGGAAGGAACGGCACGGGAAGGGGATACAAGGCTAAGGCACGACAACACACGGCTAGGCAATGCACGGCAAGGCAAGGAAAGGGTAACTCAAGGCAAGGCACTGTCAGGCGAGGCAAGGCTAAGGCACGACAACGCAAGGCTAGGCAATGCACGGAAGGAAAGCAAAGAGTAACGGAAGGCAATGAAAGGAAGGGAAAGCAAGGCAAGGTAAGGGTAACGAAAGGAACGGCACGGTAAGGGGAAACAAGGCTAAGGCACGACAACACAGGGCTAGGCAATGCAGGGCAAGGGAAGGAAAGGGTAACGCAAATCAAGGCACGGTTAGGGGAGGAAGGCGAATGCACGACAACGCAAGGCTAGGCAATGCACGGAAGGCAAGCAAAGAGTAACGGAAGGCAAGGAAGGCAAGGGAAAGCAGGGAAAGGAAAGGGTAACGGAAGGAACGGCACGGTAAGGGCAAACAAGACTAAGGCACGACAACACAGGGCTAGGCAATGCAGGGCAAGGCAAGGAAATGGTAACGCAAGGCAAGGCACGGTTTGGGGAGGCACAGCTAATGCACGACAACGCAAGGCTAGGCAGTGCACGGCTAGGCAAGGAAAGAGTAACGGAAGGAAAGGAAGGCAAGGCAAAGCAAGGCAAGGCAAGTGTAACAAAAGGCAAGGCACGGCAAGGGGAAACAAGGCTAAGGAACGGCAACGCACGGCTACGCAATGCACGGCCAGGCAAGGAAAGGGTAACGCAAGGCAAGGCACGGTGAGGCAAGGCAAGGCAAATGCACGACAACGCACGGCTAGGCAATGCACGGCAAGGCAAGGAAAGGGTAACGCAAGGCAAGGCACGGTCAGGCGAGGCAAGGCTAAGGCACGACAACGCAAGGCTAGGCAATGCACGGAAGGCAAGCAAAGAGGAACGGAAGGCAAGGAAGGCTAGGGAAAGCAGGGAAAGGCAAGGGTAACGGAAGGAACGGCACGGTAAGGGGAAACAAGGCTAAGGCACGACAACGCAGGGCTAGCCAATGCACGGCAAGGAAAGGAAAGGGTAACGCAAGGCAAGGCACCGTTACGCGAGGCAAGGCTAAGGCACGACAACGCAAGGCTAGGCAATGCACGGAAGGCAAGCAAAGAGTAACGGAAGGCAAGGAAGGCAAGGGAAAGCAAGGCAAGGCAAGGGTAACGGAAGGAACGGCACGGCAAGGGGATACAAGGCTAAGGCACGGCAACGCACGGCTAGGCAATGCACGGCAAGGCAAGGAAAGGGTAACGCAAGGCAAGGCACTGTCAGGCGAGGCAAGGCTAAGACACGACAACGCAAGGCTAGGCAATGCACGGAAGGAAAGCAAAGAGTAACGGAAGGCAATGAAAGTAAGGGAAAGCAAAGCAAGGTAAGGGTAACGCAAGGCAAGGCACGGTAAGGCAAGACAAGGCTAATGCACGACAACGCACGGCTAGGCAATTCACGGCAAGGCAAGGAAAGGGTAACGCACGGCAAGGCACGGTCAGGCGAGGCAAGGCTAAGGCACGACAACGCAAGGCTAGGCAATGAACGGAAGGCAAGCAAAGAGTAACGGAAGGCAAGGAAGGCAAGGGAAAGCAGGGGAAGGCAAGGTTAACGAAAGGAACGGCACGGTAAGGGGAAACAAGGCTAAGGCACGACAACACAGGGCTAGGCAATGCAGGGCAAGGGAAGGAAAGGGTAACGCAAATCAAGGCACGGTTTGGGGAGGCAAAGCTAATGCACGACAACGCAAGGCTAGGCAGTGCACGGCTAGGCAAGGAAAGAGTAACGGAAGGAAAGGAAGGCAAGGCAAAGCAAGGCAAGGCAAGTGTAACAAAAGGCAAGGCACGGCAAGGGGAAACAAGGCTAAGGAACGGCAACGCACGGCTACGCAATGCACGGCCAGGCAAGGAAAGGGTAACGCAAGGCAAGGCACGGTAAGGCAAGACAAGGCTAATGCACGACAACGCACGGCTAGGCAATGCACGGCCAGGCAAGGAAAGGGTAACGCAAGGCAAGGCACGGTGAGGCAAGGCAAGGCAAATGCACGACAACGCACGGCTAGGCAATGCACGGCAAGGCGAGGAAAGGGTAACGCAAGGCAAGGCACGGTCAGGCGAGGCAAGGCTAAGGCACGACAACGGAAGGCTAGGCAATGAACGGAAGGCAAGCAAAGAGTCACGGAAGGCAAGGAAGTCAAGGGAAAGCAAGGCAAGGCAAGGGTAACAGAAGGAACGGCACGGCAAGGGGAAACAAGGCTAAGGCACGACAACGCAGGGCTAGGCAATTCACGGCAAGGAAAGGAAAGGGTAACGCAAGGCAAGGCACCGTTACGCGAGGCAATTCTAAGGAACGACAACGCAAGGCTGGGCAATGCACGGAAGGCAAGCAAAGAGTAACGGAAGGCAAGGAAGGCAAGGGAAAGCAAGGCAAGGCAAGGGTAACGGAAGGAACGGCACGGCAAGGGGAAACAAGGCTAAGGCACGGCAACAATGCAGGGCTAGGCAATGCACGGCAAGGCAAGGAAAGGGTAACGCAAGGCAAAGCACGGTGAGGCAAGACAAGGCAAATGCACGACAACGCACGGCTAGGCAATGCACGGCAAGGCAAGGAAAGGGCAAGGCAAGGCACGGTCAGGCGAGGCAAGGCTAAGGCACGACAACGCAAGGCTAGGCAATGCACGGAAGGCAAGCAAAGAGTAACGGAAGGCAAGGAAGGCAAGGGAAAGCAGGGAAAGGCAAGGGTAACGGAAGGAACGGCACGGTAAGGGGAAACAAGGCTAAGGCACGACAACACGGCTAGGCAATGCAGGGCAAGGCAAGGAAAGGGTAACGCAAGGCAAGGCACGGTTTGGGGAGGCAAGGCTAATGCACGACAACGCAAGGCTAGGCAATGCACGGCAAGGCAAGGAAAGAGTAACGGAAGGAAAGGAAGGCAAGGCAAAGCAAGGCAAGGCAAGGTAACAAAAGGCAAGGCACGGCAAGGGGAAACAAGGCTAAGGAACGGCAACGCACGGCTAGGCAATGCACGGCAAGGCAAGGAAAGGGTAACGCAAGGCAAGGCACGGTAAGGCAAGGCAAGGCTAATGCACGACAACGCACGGCTAGGCAATGCACGGACAGGCAAGGAAACTGTAACGCAAGGCAAGGCACGGTGAGGCAAGGCAAGGCTAATGCACGACAACGCACGGCTAGGCAATACACGGCAAGGCAAGGAAAGGGTAACGCAAGGCAAGGCACGGTTAGGCGAGGCAAGGCTAAGGCACGACAACGCAAGGCTAGGCAATGCACGGAAGGCAAGCAAAGAGTAACGGAAGGCAAGGAAGGCAAGGGAAAGCAAGGGAAGGCAAGGGTAACGGAAGGAACGGCACGGTAAGGGGAAACACGGCAAGGCTAAGGCACGAGGCAAGGCTAAGACACGCAGGGCTAGGCAATGCAGCAAAGAGTAACGGAAGGCAATGAAAGTAAGGGAAAGCAAAGCAAGGTAAGGGTAACGCAAGGCAAGGCACGGTAAGGCAAGACAAGGCAAATGCACGACAACGCACGGCTAGGCAATGCACGGCAAGGCAAGGAAAGGGTAACTCAAGGCAAGGCATGGTCAGGCGAAGCAAGGCTAAGGCACGACAACGCAAGGCTAGGCAATGCACGGAAGGCAAGCACAGAGTAACGGAAGGCAAGGAAGGCAAGGGAAAGCAGGGGAAGGCAAGGGTAACGGAAGGAACGGCACGGTAAGGGGAAACAAGGCTAAGGCACGACAACACAGGGCTAGGCAATGCAGGGCAAGGCAAGGAAAGGGTAACGCAAGGGAAGGCACGGTTTGGGGAGGAAGGCGAATGCACGACAACGCAAGGCTAGGCAATGCACGGAAGGCAAGCAAAGAGTAACCGAAGGCAAGGAAGGCAAGGGAAAGCAAGGCAAGGCAAGGGTAACAGAAGGAACGGCACGGCAAGGGGAAACAAGGCTAAGGCACTGCAACGCACGGCTAGGCAATGCACGGCAAGGCAAGGAAAGGGTAACGCAAGGCAAGGCACGGTAAGGCAAGACAAGGCTAATGCACGACAACGCACGGCTAGGCAATGCACGGCCAGGCAAGGAAAGGGTAACGCAAGGCAAGGCACGGTGAGGCAAGGCAAGGCAAATGCACGACAACGCACGGCTAGGCAATGCACGGCAAGGCGAGGAAAGGGTAACGCAAGGCAAGGCACGGTCAGGCGAGGCAAGGCTAAGGCACGACAACGGAAGGCTAGGCAATGAACGGAAGGCAAGCAAAGAGTCACGGAAGGCAAGGAAGTCAAGGGAAAGCAAGGCAAGGCAAGGGTAACAGAAGGAACGGCACGGCAAGGGGAAACAAGGCTAAGGCACGACAACGCAGGGCTAGCCAATTCACGGCAAGGAAAGGAAAGGGTAACGCAAGGCAAGGCACCGTTACGCGAGGCAATTCTAAGGAACGACAACGCAAGGCTGGGCAATGCACGGAAGGCAAGCAAAGAGTAACGGAAGGCAAGGAAGGCAAGGGAAAGCAAGGCAAGGCAAGGGTAACGGAAGGAACGGCACGGCAAGGGGAAACAAGGCTAAGGCACGGCAACGCACGGCTAGGCAATGCACGGCAAGGCAAGGAAAGGGTAACGCAAGGCAAGGCACTGTCAGGCGAGGCAAGGCTAAGGCACGACAACGCAAGGCTAGGCAATGCACGGAAGGAAAGCAAAGAGTAACGGAAAGCCATGAAAGGAAGGGAAAGCAAGGCAAGGTAAGGGTAACGCAAGGCAAGGGACGGTGAGGCAAGGCAAGGCTGATGCACGACAACGCACGGCTAGGCAATGCACGGAAAGGCAAGGAAAGGGTAACGCATGGCAAGGCACGGTCAGGCGAGGCAAGGCTAAGGCACGACAACGCAAGGCTAGGCAATGCACGGAAGGCAAGCAAAGAGGAACGGAAGGAAAGGAAGGCTAGGGAAAGCAGGGAAAGGCAAGGGTAACGGAAGGAACGGCACGGTAAGGGCAAACAAGACTAAGGCACGACAACACAGGGCTAGGCAATGCAGGGCAAGGCAAGGAAATGGTAACGCAAGGCAAGGCACGGTTTGGGGAGGCAAAGCTAATGCACGACAACGCAAGGCTAGGCAGTGCACGGCTAGGCAAGGAAAGAGTAACGGAAGGAAAGGAAGGCAAGGCAAAGCAAGGCAAGGCAAGTGTAACAAAAGGCAAGGCACGGCAAGGGGAAACAAGGCTAAGGAACGGCAACGCACGGCTACGCAATGCACGGCCAGGCAAGGAAAGGGTAACGCAAGGCAAGGCACGGCAAGGCAAGGCAAGGCTAAGGCACGACAACGCAAGGCTAGGCAATGCACGGCAAGGCAAGGAAAGGGTAACGGAAGGCAAGGCACGGCACGGCAAGGCAAGGCTAAGGCACGACAACGCAAGGCTAGGCAATGCACGGCAAGGCAAGGAAAGGGTAACGCAAGTAAAGGCACGGTCAGGAAAGGCAAGGCTAAGGCACGACAACGCAAGGCTAGGCAATGAACGGAAGGCAAGCAAAGAGTAACGGAAGGCAAGGAAAGAGTAACGGAAGGCAAGGAAGGCAAGGGAAAGCAAGGCAAGGCAAGGGTAACGAAAGGAACGGCACGGTAAGGGGAAACAAAGCTAAGGCACGACAATGCAGGGCTAGGCAATGCACGGCAAGGCAAGGAAAGGGTAACGCAAGGCAAGGCACGGTGAGGCAAGGCAAGGCAAATGCACGACAACGCACGGCTAGGCAATGCACGGCAAGGCAAGGAAAGGGTAACTCAAGGCAAGGCACGGTCAGGCGAGGCAAGGCTAAGGCACGACAACGCAAGGCTAGGCAATGCACGGAAGGCAAGCAAAGAGTAACGGAAGGCAAGGAAGGCAAGGGAAAGCAAGGCAAGGCAAGGGTAACGAAAGGAACGGCACGGTAAGGGGAAACAAGGCTAAGGCACGACAACACAAGGCATGCAGCAAGGCAAGGAAAGGGTAACGCAAGGCAAGGAACGGTGAGGCAAGGCAACGCTGATGCGCGACAACGCACGGCTAGGCAATGCACGGCACTGCAAGGAAAGGGTAACAGAAGGCAAGGCAAGGCTAAGGCACGACAACGCAAGGCTAGGCCATGCACGGCAAGGCAAGGAAAGGGTAACGCAAGGCAAGGCACGGTAAGGCGCGGCAAGTCTAAGGCACGACAACGCAAGGCTAGGCAATAAACGGAAGGCAAGCAAAGAGTAACGGAAGGCAAGGAAGGCAAGGGAAAGCAGGGGAAGGCAAGGGTAACGGAAGGAACGGCACGGTAAGGGGAAACAAGGCTAAGGCACGACAACGCAGGGCTAGCCAATGCACGGCAAGGAAAGGAAGGGGTAACGCAAGGCAAGGCACCGTTACGCGAGGCAAGGCTAATGCACGACAACGCAAGGCTAGGCAATGCACGGCAAGGCAAGGAAAGGGTAACGCAAGGTAAGGCACGGTGAGGCAAGGCAAGGCTAATGCACGACAACGCACGGCTAGGCAATGCACGGCAAGGCAAGGAAAGGGAAAGCAAGGCAAGGCAAGGCACGGTCAGGCGAGGCAAGGCTAAGGCACGACAACGCAAGGCTAGGCAATGAACGGAAGGCAAGCAAAGAGTAACGGAAGGCAAGGAAGGCAAGGGAAAGCAAGGGAAGGCAAGGGCAACGAAAGGAACGGCACGGTAAGGGGAAACAAAGCTAAGGCACGACAATGCAGGGCTAGGCAATGCACGGCAAGGCAAGGAAAGGGTAACGCAAGGCAAAACACGGTGAGGCAAGACAAGGCAAGGCACCGTTACGCGAGGCAAGGGTAAGGCACGACAACGCAAGGCTAGGCAATGCACGGAAGGCAAGCAAAGAGTAACGGAAGGCAAGGAAGGCAAGGGAAAGCAGGGAAAGGCAAGGGTAACGGAAGGAACGGCACGGGAAGGGCAAACAAGACTAAGGCACGACAACACAGGGCTAGGCAATGCAGGGCAAGGCAAGGAAATGGTAACGCAAGGCAAGGCACGGTTTGGGGAGTCAAAGCTAATGCACGACAACGCAAGGCTAGGCAGTGCACGGCTAGGCAAGGAAAGAGTAACGGAAGGAAAGGAAGGCAAGGCAAAGCAAGGCAAGGCAAGTGTAACAAAAGGCAAGGCACGGCAAGGGGAGACAAGGCTAAGGAACGACAACGCACGGCTACGCAATGCACGGCCAGGCAAGGAAAGGGTAACGCAAGGCAAGGCACGGTCAGGCGAGGCAAGGCTAAAGACAACGCAAGGCTAGGCAATGCACGGCAAGGCAAGGAAAGGGTAACGCAGGCAAGGCACGGTAAGGCAAGGCTAAGGCACGGCAAGGCTAGGCAATAAACGGAAGGCAAGCAAAGGTAACGGAAGGCAAGGAAGGCAAGGGAAAGCAGGGGAAGGCAAGGGTAACGGAAGGAAGGCACGGTAAGGGGAAACAAGGCTAAGGCACGACAAGGCAATGCACGGCAAGGAAAGGAAAGGGTAACGCAAGGCAAGGCACCTTTACGCGAGGCAAGGCTAAGTCACGACAACGCAAGGCTAGGCAATGCACGGAAGGCAAGCAAAGGGTAACGGAAGGCAAGGAAGGCAAGGGAAAGCAAGGCAAGGCAAGGGTAACGGAAGGAACGGCACGGCAAGGGGAAACAAGGCTAAGGCACGGCAACGCACGGCTAGGCAATTCACGGCAAGGCAAGGAAAGGGTAACGCAAGGCAAGGCACTGTCAGGCGAGGCAAGGCTAAGGCACGACAACGCAAGGCTAGGCAATGCACGGAAGGAAAGCAAAGAGTAACGGAAAGCAATGAAACGAAGGGAAAGCAAGGCAAGGTAAGGGTAACGCAAGGCAAGAGACGGTGAGGCAAGGCAAGGCTGATGCACGACAACGCACGGCTAGGCAATTCACGGCAAGGCAAGGAAAGGGTAACGCAAGGCAAGGCACGGTCAGGCGAGGCAAGGCTAAGGCACGACAACGCAAGGCTAGGCAATGCACGGAAGGCAAGCAAAGAGTAACGGAAGGCAAGGAAGGCAAGGGAAAGCAAGGCAAGGCAAGGGTAACGGAAGGAACGGCACGGCAAGGGGAAACAAGGCTAAGGCACGGCAACGCACGGCTAGGCAATGCACGGCAAGGCAAGGAAAGGGTAACGCAAGGCAAGGCACTGTCAGGCGAGGCAAGGCTAAGGCACGACAACGCAAGGCTAGGCAATGCGCGGAAGGAAAGCAAAGAGTAACGGAAAGCAATGAAACGAAGGGAAAGCAAGGCAAGGTAAGGGTAACGCAAGGCAAGGCACGGTGAGGCAAGGCAAGGCTGATGCACGACAACGCAAGGCTAGGCAATTCACGGCAAGGCAAGGAAAGGGTACCGCAAGGCAAGGCACGGTCAGGCGAGGCAAGGCTAAGGCACGACAACGCAAGGCTAGGTAATGCACGGAAGGCAAGCAAAGAGGAACGGAAGGAAAGGAAGGCTAGGGAAAGCAAGGAAAGGCAAGGGTAACGGAAGGAACGGCACGGTAAGGGCAAACAAGACTAAGGCACGACAACACAGGGCTAGGCAATGCAGGGCAAGGCAAGGAAATGGTAACGCAAGGCAAGGCACGGTTTGGGGAGGCAAAGCTAATGCACGACAACGCAAGGCTAGGCAGTGCACGGCTAGGCAAGGAAAGAGTAACGGAAGGAAAGGAAGGCAAGGCAAAGCAAGGCAAGGCAAGTGTAACAAAAGGCAAGGCACGGCAAGGGGAAACAAGGCTAAGGAACGGCAACGCACGGCTACACAATGCACGGCCAGGCAAGGAAAGGGTAACGCAAGGCAAGGCACGGTAAGGCAAGACAAGGCTAATGCACGACAACGCACGGCTAGGCAATGCACGGCCAGGCAAGTAAAGGGTAACGCAAGGCAAGGCACGGTGAGGCAAGGCAAGGCAAATGCACGACAACGCACGGCTAGGCAATGCACGGCAAGGCAAGGAAAGGGTAACGCAAGGCAAGGCACGGTCAGGCGAGGCAAGGCTAAGGCACGGCAACGCAAGGCTAGGCAATGCACGGAAGGCAAGCAAAGAGTAACGGAAGGCAAGGAAGGCAAGGGAAAGCAAGGGAAGGCAAGGGCAACGAAAGGAACGGCACGGTAAGGGGAAACAAAGCTAAGGCACGACAATGCAGGGCTAGGCAATTCACGGCAAGGCAAGGAAAGGGTAACGCAAGGCAAAGCACGGTGAGGCAAGACAAGGCAAATGCACGACAACGCACGGCTAGGCAATGCACGGCAAGGCAAGGAAAGGGTAACTCAAGGCAAGGCACGGTCAGGCGAGGCAAGGCTAAGGCACGACAACGCAAGGCTAGGCAATGCACGGAAGGCAAGCAAAGAGTAACGGAAGGCAAGGAAGGCAAGGGAAAGCAGGGGAAGGCAAGGGTAACGAAAGGAACGGCACGGTAAGGGGAAACAAGGCTAAGGCACGACAACACAGGGCTAGGCAATGCAGGGCAAGGCAAGGAAAGGGTAACGCAAGGCAAGGCACGGTTTGGGGAGGAAGGCGAATGCACGACAACGCAAGGCTAGGCAATGCATGGAAGGCAAGCAAAGAGTAACGGAAGGCAAGGAAGGCAAGGGAAAGCAAGGCAAGGCAAGGGTAACAGAAGGAACGGCACGGCAAGGGGAAACAAGGCTAAGGCACGGCAACGCACGGCGAGGCAATGCACGGCAAGGCAAGGAAAGGGTAACGCAAGGCAAGGCACGGTGTGGCAAGGCAAGGCTGATGCACGACAACGCACGGCTAGGCAATGCACGGCAAGGCAAGGAAAGGGTAACGCAAGGCAAGGCACGGTCAGGCGAGGCAAGGCTACAGCACGACAACGCAAGGCTAGGCAATGCACGGCAAGGCAAGGAAAGGGTAACGCAAGGCAAGGCACGGTAAGGCGCGGCAAGGCTAAGGCACGACAACGCAAGGCTAGGCAATGCAAGGAAGGCAAGCAAAGAGTAACGGAAGGCAAGGAAGGCAAGGGAAAGCAAGGGAAGGCAAGGGCAACGAAAGGAACGGCACGGTAAGGGGAAACAAAGCTAAGGCACGACAATGCAGGGCTAGGCAATGCACGGCAAGGCAAGGAAAGGGTAACGCAAGGGAAAGCACGGTGAGGCAAGACAAGGCAAATGCACGACAACGCACGGCTAGGCAATGCACGGCAAGGCAAGGAAAGGGTAACTCAAGGCAAGGCACGGTCAGGCGAGGCAAGGCTAAGGCACGACAACGCAAGGCTAGGCAATGCACGGAAGGCAAGCAAAGAGTAACGGAAGGCAAGGAAGGCAAGGGAAAGCAGCGGAAGGCAAGGGTAAGGAAAGGAACGGCACGGTAAGGGGAAACAAGGCTAAGGCACGACAACACAGGGCTAGGCAATGCAGGGCAAGGCAAGGAAAGGGTAACGCAAGGCAAGGCACGGTGAAGCAAGGCAAGGCTGATGCACGACAACGCACGGCTAGGCAATGCACGGCAAGGCAAGGAAATGGTAACGCAAGGCAAGGCACGGTTTGGGGAGGCAAAGCTAATGCACGACAACGCAAGGCTAGGCAGTGCACGGCTAGGCAAGGAAAGAGTAACGGAAGGAAATGAAGGCAAGGCAAAGCAAGGCAAGGCAAGTGTAACAAAAGGCAAGGCACGGCAAGGGGAAACAAGGCTAAGGAACGGCAACGCACGGCTGTGCAATGCACGGCCAGGCAAGGAAAGGGTAACGCAAGGCAAGGCACGGTAAGGCAAGACAAGGCTAATGCACGACAACGCACGGCTAGGCAATGCACGGCCAGGCAAGGAAAGGGTAACGCAAGGCAAGGCACGGTGAGGGAAGGCAAGGCAAATGCACGACAACGCACGGCTAGGCAATGCACGGCAAGGCAAGGAAAGGGTAACGCAAGGCAAGGCACGGTCAGGCGAGGCAAGGCTAAGGCACGACAACGCAAGGCTAGGCAATGAACGGAAGGCAAGCAAAGAGTAACGGAAGGCAAGGAAGGCAAGGGAAAGCAAGGGAAGGCAAGGGCAACGAAAGGAACGGCACGGTAAGGGGAAACAAAGCTAAGGCACGACAATGCAGGGCTAGGCAATGCACGGCAAGGCAAGGAAAGGGTAACGCAAGGCAAAGCACGGTGAGGCAAGACAAGGCAAATGCACGACAACGCACGGCTAGGCAATGCACGGCAAGGCAAGGAAAGGGTAACTCAAGGCAAGGCACGGTCAGGCGAGGCAAGGCTAAGGCACGACAACGCAAGGCTAGGCAATGCACGGAAGGCAAGCAAAGAGTAAAGGAAGGCAAGGAAGGCAAGGGAAAGCAGGGGAAGGCAAGGGTAACGAAAGGAACGGCACGGTAAGGGGAAACAAGGCTAAAGCACGACAACACAGGGCTAGGCAATGCAGGGCAAGGCAAGGAAAGGGTAACGCAAGGCAAGGCACGGTTTGGGGAAGAAGGCGCATGCACGACAACGCAAGGCTAGGCAATGCACGGAAGGCAAGCAAAGAGTAACGGAAGGCAAGGAAGGCAAGGGAAAGCAAGGCAAGGGAAGGGTAACAGAAGGAACGGCACGGCAAGGGGAAACAAGGCTAAGGCACGGCAACGCACGGCTAGGCAATGCACGGCAAGGCAAGGAAAGGGTAACGCAAGGCAAGGCACGGTGAGGCAAGGCAAGGCTGATGCACGACAACGCACGGCTAGGCAATGCACGGCAAGGCAAGGAAAGGGTAACGCAAGGCAAGGCACGGTGAGGCAAGGCAAGGCAAATGCACGACAACGCACGGCTAGGCAATGCACGGCAAGGCAAGGAAAGGGTAACGCAAGGCAAGGCAAGGTCAGGCGAGGCAAGGCTAAGGCACGACAACGCAAGGCTAGGCAATGCACGGAAGGCAAGCAAAGAGTAACGGAAGGCAAGGAAGGCAAGGGAAAGCAAGGCAAGGCAAGGGTAACAGAAGGAACGGCACGGCAAGGGGAAACAAGGCTAAGGCACGGCAACGCACGGCTAGGCAATGCACGGCAAGGCAAGGAAAGGGTAACGCAAGGCAAGGCACGGTCAGGCGAGGCAAGGCTGAGGCACGACAACGCAAGGCTAGGCAATGCACGGAAGGCAAGCAAAGAGTAACGGAAGGCAAGGAAGGCAAGGGAAAGCAAGGGAAGGCAAGGGTAACGGAAGGAACGGCACGGTAAGGCAAAACAAGACTAATGCACGACAACGCACGGCTAGGCAATGCACGGCAAGGCAAGGAAAGGGTAACGCAAGGCAAGGCACGGTCAGGCGAGGCAAGGCTAAGGCACGACAACGCAAGGCTAGGCAATGCACGGAAGGCAAGCAAAGAGGAACGGAAGGCAAGGAAGGCTAGGGAAAGCAGGGAAAGGCAAGGGTAACGGAAGGAACGGCACGGTAAGGGCAAACAAGACTAAGGCACGACAACACAGGGCTAGGCAATGCAGGGCAAGGCAAGGAAATGGTAACGCAAGGCAAGGCACGGTTTGGGGAGGCAAAGCTAATGCACGACAACGCACGGCTAGGCAATGCACGGCAAGGCAAGGAAAGGGTAACGCAAGGCAAGGCACGGTCAGGCGAGGCAAGGCTAAGGCACGACAACTCAAGGCTAGGCAATGCACGGCAAGGCAAGGAAAGGGTAACGCAAGGCAAGGCACGGTAAGGCGCGGCAAGGCTAAGGCACGACAACGCAAGGCTAGGCAATAAACGGAAGGCAAGCAAAGAGTAACGGAAGGCAAGGAAGGCAAGGGAAAGCAGGGGAAGGCAAGGGTAACGGAAGGAACGGCACGGTAAGGGGAAACAAGGCTAAGGCACGACAACGCAGGGCTAGCCAATGCACGGCAAGGAAAGGAAAGGGTAACGCAAGGCAAGGCACCGTTACGCGAGGCAAGTCTAAGGCACGACAACGCAAGGCTGGGCAATGCACGGAAGGCAAGCAAAGAGTAACGGAAGGGAAGGAATCAAGGGTAAGCAAGGCAAGGCAAGGGTAACGGAAGGAACGGCACGGCAAGGGGAAACAAGGCTAAGGCACGGCAACGCACGGCTAGGCAATGCACGGCAAGGCAAGGAAAGGGTAACGCAAGGCAAGGCACGGTGAGGCAAGGCAAGGCTAATGCACGACAACGCACGGCTAGGCAATGCACGGCAAGGCACGGAAAGGGTAACGCAAGGCAAGGCACGGTCAGGCGAGGCAAGGCTAAGGCACGACAACTAAAGGCTAGGCAATAAACGGAAGGCAAGCAAAGAGTAACAGAAGGCAAGGAAGGCAAGGGAAAGCATGGGAAGGCAAGGGTAACGGAAGGAACGGCACGGTAAGGGGAAACAAGGCTAAGGCACGACAACGCAGGGCTAGCCAATGCACGGCAAGGAAAGGAAAGGGTAACGCAAGGCAAGGCACCGTTACGCGAGGCAAGGCTAAGGCACGACAACGCAAGGCTAGGCAATGCACGGAAGGCAAGCAAAGAGTAACGGAAGGCAAGGAAGGCAAGGGAAAGCAAGGCAAGGCAAGGGTAACGGAAGGAACGGCACGGCAAGGGGAAGCAAGGCTAAGGCACGGCAACGCACGGCTAGGCAATGCACGGCAAGGCAAGGAAAGGGTAACGCAAGGCAAGGCACTGTCAGGCGAGGCAAGGCCAAGACACGACAACGCAAGGCTAGGCAATGCACGGAAGGAAAGCAAAGAGTAACGGAAGGCAATGAAAGTAAGGGAAAGCAAAGGAAGGTAAGGGTAACGCAAGGCAAGGCACGGTAAGGCAAGACAAGGCTAATGCACGACAACGCACGGCTAGGCAATTCACGGCAAGGCAAGGAAAGGGTAACGCAAGGCAAGGCACGGTCAGGCGAGGCAAGGCTAAGGCACGACAACGCAAGGCTAGGCAATGCACGGAAGGCAAGCAAAGAGGAACGGAAGGCAAGGAAGGCTAGGGAAAGCAGGGAAAGGCAAGGGTAACGGAAGGAACGGCACGGTAAGGGCAAACAAGACTAAGGCACGACAACACAGGGCTAGGCAATGCAGGGCAAGGCAAGGAAATGGTAACGCAAGGCAAGGCACGGTTTGGAGAGGCAAAGCTAATGCACGACAACGCAAGGCTAGGCAGTGCACGGCTAGGCAAGGAATGAGTAACGGAAGGAAAGGAAGGCAAGGCAAAGCAAGGCAAGGCAAGGGCAACGAAAGGAACGGCACGGTAAGGGGAAACAAAGCTAAGGCACGACAACGCAGGGCTAGGCAATGCACGGCAAGGCAAGGAAAGGGTAACGCAAGGCAAGGCACGGTGACGCAAGACAAGGCAAATGCACGACAACGCACGGCTAGGCAATGCACGGCAAGGCAAGGAAAGGGTAACTCAAGGCAAGGCACTGTCAGGCGAGGCAAGGCTAAGGCACGACAACGCAAGGCTAGGCAATGCACGGAAGGAAAGCAAAGAGTAACGGAAGGCAATGAAAGGAAGGGAAAGCAAGGCAAGGTAAGGGTAACGCAAGGCAAGGCACGGTGAGGCAAGGCAAGGCTGATGCACGACAACGCACGGCTAGGCAATTCACGGCAAGGCAAGGAAAGGGTAACGCAAGGAAGGCACGGTCAGGCGAGGCAAGGCTAAGGCACGACAACGCAAGGCTAGGCAATGCACGGAAGGCAAGCAAAGAGTAACGGAAGGCAAGGAAGGCTAGGGAAAGCAGGGAAAGGAAAGGGTAACGGAAGGAACGGCACGGTAAGGGCAAACAAGACTAAGGCACGACAACACAGGGCTAGGCAATGCAGGGCAAGGCAAGGAAATGGTAACGCAAGGCAAGGCACGGTTTGGGGAGGCAAAGCTAATGCACGACAAGGCAAGGCTAGGCAGTGCACGGCTAGGCAAGGAAAGAGTAACGGAAGGAAAGGAAGGCAAGGCAAAGCAAGGCAAGGCAAGTGTAACAAAAGGCAAGGCACGGCAAGGGGAAACAAGGCTAAGGAACGGCAACGCACGGCTACGCAATGCACGGCCAGGCAAGGAAAGGGTAACGCAAGGCAAGGCACGGTAAGGCAAGACAAGGCTAAGGCACGACAACGCACGGCTCGGCAAGGCAAGGCAAGGCAAGGCAAGTGTAACAAAAGGCAAGGCACGGTGAGGCAAGGCAAGGCAAATGCACGACAACGCACGGCTAGGCAATGCACGGCAAGGCAAGGAAAGGGTAACGCAAGGCAAGGCACGGTCAGGCGAGGCAAGGCTAAGGCACGACAACGCAAGGCTAAGCAATGAACGGAAGGCAAGCAAAGAGTAACGGAAGGCAAGGAAGGCAAGGGAAAGCAAGGGAAGGCAAGGGCAACGCAAGAAACGGCACGGTAAGGGGAAGCAAAGCTAAGGCAGGACAATGCAGGGCTAGGCAATGCACGGCAAGGCAAGGAAAGGGTAACGCAAGGCAAAGCACGGTGAGGCAAGACAAGGCAAATGCACGACAACGCACGGCTAGGCAATGCACGGCAAGGCAAGGAAAGGGTAACTCAAGGCAAGGCACGGTCAGGCGAGGCAAGGCGAAGGCACGACAACGCAAGGCTAGGCAATGCACGGAAGGCAAGCAAAGAGGAACGGAAGGCAAGGAAGGCTAGGGAAAGCAGGGAAAGGCAAGGGTAACGGACGGAACGGCACGGTAAGGGCAAACAAGACTAAGGCACGACAACACAGGGCTAGGCAATGCAGGGCAAGGCAAGGAAATGGTAACGCAAGGCAAGGCACGGTTTGGGGAGGCAAAGCTAATGCACGACAACGCAAGGCTAGGCAGTGCACGGCTAGGCAAGGAAAGAGTAACGGAAGGAAAGGAAGGCAAGGCAAAGCAAGGCAAGGCAAGTGTAACAAAAGGCAAGGCACGGCAAGGGGAAACAAGGCTAAGGAACGGCAACGCACGGCTACGCAATGCACGGCCAGGCAAGGAAAGGGTAACGCAAGGCAAGGCACGGTAAGGCAAGACAAGGCTAATGCACGACAACGCACGGCTAGGCAATGCACGGCCAGGCAAGGAAAGGGTAACGCAAGGCAAGGCACGGTGAGGCAAGGCAAGGCAAATGCACGACAACGCACGGCTAGGCAATGCACGGCAAGGCAAGGAAAGGGTAACGCAAGGCAAGGCACGGTCAGGCGAGGCAAGGCTAAGGCACGACAACGCAAGGCTAAGCAATTAACGGAAGGCAAGCAAAGAGTAACGGAAGGCAAGGAAGGCAAGGGAAAGCAGGGGAAGGCAAGGGTAACGAAAGGAACGGCACGGTAAGGGGAAACAAGGCTAAGGCACGACAACACAGGGCTAGGCAATGCAGGGCAAGGGAAGGAAAGGGTAACGCAAATCAAGGCACGGTTTGGGGAGGCAAAGCTAATGCACGACAACGCAAGGCTAGGCAGTGCACGGCTAGGCAAGGAAAGAGTAACGGAAGGAAAGGAAGGCAAGGCAAAGCAAGGCAAGGCAAGTGTAACAAAAGGCAAGGCACGGCAAGGGGAAACAAGGCTAAGGAACGGCAACGCACGGCTATGCAATGCACGGCCAGGCAAGGAAAGGGTAACGCAAGGCAAGGCACGGTGAGGCAAGGCAAGGCTGATGCACGACAACGCACGGCTAGGCAATGCACGGCAAGGCAAGGAAAGGGTAACGCAAGGCAAGGCACGATCAGGCGAGGCAAGGCTAAGGCACCACAAAGCAAGGCTAGGCAATGCACGGCAAGGCAAGGAAAGGGTAACGCAAGGCAAGGCACGGCAAGGCGCGGCAAGGCTAAGGCACGACAACGCAAGGCTAGGCAATAAACGGAAGGCAAGCAAAGAGTAACGGAAGGCAAGGAAGGCAAGGGAAAGCAGGGGAAGGCAAGGGTAACGGAAGGAACGGCACGGTAAGGGGAAACAAGGCTAAGGCACGACAACGCAGGGCTAGCCAATGCACGGCAAGGAAAGGAAAGGGTAACGCAAGGCAAGGCACCGTTACGCGAGGCAAGGCTAAGGCACGACAACGCAAGGCTAGGCAATGCACGGAAGGCAAGCAAAGAGTAACGGAAGGCAAGGAAGGCAAGGGAAAGCAAGGGAAGGCAAGGGCAACGAAAGGAACGGCACGGTAAGGGGAATCAAAGCTAAGGCACGACAATGCAGGGCTAGGCAATGCACGGCAAGGCAAGGAAAGGGTAACGCAAGGCAAAGCACGGTGAGGCAAGACAAGGCAAATGCACGACAACGCACGGCTAGGCAATTCACGGCAAGGCAAGGAAAGGGTAACGCAAGGCAAGGCACGGTCAGGCGAGGCAAGGCTAAGGCACGACAACGCAAGGCTAGGCAATGCACGGAAGGCAAGCAAAGAGGAACGGAAGGCAAGGAAGTCTAGGGAAAGCAGGGAAAGGCAAGGGTAACGGAAGGAACGGCACGGTAAGGGCAAACAAGACTAAGGCACGACAACACAGGGCTAGGCAATGCAGGGCAAGGCAAGGAAATGGTAACACAAGGCAAGGCACGGTTTGGGGAGGCAAAGCTAATGCACGACAACGCAAGGCTAGGCAGTGCACGGCTAGGCAAGGAAAGAGTAACGGAAGGAAAGGAAGGCAAGGCAAAGCAAGGCAAGGCAAGTGTAACAAAAGGCAAGGCACGGCAAGGGGAAACAAGGCTAAGGAACGGCAACGCACGGCTACGCAATGCACGGCCAGGCAAGGAAAGGGTAACGCAAGGCAAGGCACGGTAAGGCAAGACAAGGCTAATGCACGACAACGCACGGCTAGGCAATGCACGGCCAGGCAAGGAAAGGGTAACGCAAGGCAAGGCACGGTGAGGCAAGGCAAGGCAAATGCACGACAACGCACGGCTAGGCAATGCACGGCAAGGCAAGGAAAGGGTAACGCAAGGCAAGGCACGGTCAGGCGAGGCAAGGCTAAGGCACGACAACGCAAGGCTAGGCAATGAACGGAAGGCAAGCAAAGAGTAACGGAAGGCAAGGAAGGCAAGGGAAAGCAAGGGAAGGCAAGGGCAACGAAAGGAACGGCACGGTAAGGGGAAACAAAGCTAAGGCACGACAATGCAGGGCTAGGCAATGCACGGCAAGGCAAGGAAAGGGTAACGCAAGGCAAAGCACGGTGAGGCAAGACAAGGCAAATGCAGGACAACGCACGGCTAGGCAATGCACGGCAAGGCAAGGAAAGGGTAACTCAAGGCAAGGCACGGTCAGGCGAAGCAAGGCTAAGGCACGACAACGCAAGGCTAGGCAATGCACGGAAGGCAAGCAAAGAGTAACGGAAGGCAAGGAAGGCAAGGGAAAGCAAGGGAAGGCAAGGGTAACGAAAGGAACGGCACGGTAAGGGGAAACAAGGCTAAGGCACTGCAACGCACGGCTAGGCAATGCACGGCAAGGCAAGGAAAGGGTAACGCAAGGCAAGGCACGGTGAGGCAAGGCAAGTCTGATGCACGACAACGCACGGCTAGGCAATGCACGGCAAGGCAAGGAAAGGGTAACGCAAGGCAAGGCACGGTCAGGCGAGGCAAGGCTAAGGCATGACAACGCAAGGCTAGGCAATGCACGGCAAGGCAAGGAAAGGGTAACGCAAGGCAAGGCACGGTAAGGCGCGGCAAGGCTAAGGCACGACAACGCAAGGCTAGGCAATAAACGGAAGGCAAGCAAAGAGTAACGGAAGGCAAGGAAGGCAAGGGAAAGCAGGGGAAGGCAAGGGTAACGGAAGGAACGGCACGGTAAGGGGAAACAAGGCTAAGGCACGACAACGCAGGGCTAGCCAATGCACGGCAAGGAAAGGAACGGGTAACGCAAGGCAAGGCACCGTTACGCGAGGCAACGCTAGGGCACGACAACGCAAGGCTAGGCAATGCACGGAAGGCAAGCAAAGAGTAACGGAAGGCAAGGAAGGCAAGGGAAAGCAAGGCAAGGCAAGGGTAACGGAAGGAACGGCACGGCAAGGGGAAACAAGGCTAAGGCACGGCAACGCACGGCTAGGCAATGCACGGCAAGGCAAGGAAAGGGTAACTCAAGGCAAGGCACTGTCAGGCGAGGCAAGGCTAAGGCACGACAACGCAAGGCTAGGCAATGCACGGAAGGAAAGCAAAGAGTAACGGAAGGCAATGAAAGGAAGGGAAAGCAAGGCAAGGTAAGGGTAACGCAAGGCAAGGCACGGTGAGGCAAGGCAAGGCTGATGCACGACAACGCACGGCTAGGCAATTCACGGCAATGCAAGGAAAGGGTAACGCAAGGAAGGCACGGTCAGGCGAGGCAAGGCTAAGGCACGACAACGCAAGGCTAGGCAATGCACGGAAGGCAAGCAAAGAGGAACGGAAGGCAAGGAAAGCTAGGGAAAGCAGGGAAAGGAAAGGGTAACGGAAGGAACGGCACGGTAAGGGCAAACAAGACTAAGGCACGACAACACAGGGCTAGGCAATGCAGGGCAAGGCAAGGAAATGGTAACGCAAGGCAAGGCACGGTTTGGGGAGGCACAGCTAATGCACGACAAGGCAAGGCTAGGCAGTGCACGGCTAGGCAAGAAAAGAGTAACGGAAGGAATGGAAGGCAAGGCAAAGCAAGGCAAGGCAAGTGTAACAAAAGGCAAGGCACGGCAAGGGGAAACAAGGCTAAGGAACGGCAACGCACGGCTACGCAATGCACGGCCAGGCAAGGAAAGGGTAACGCAAGGCAAGGCACGGTAAGGCAAGACAAGGCTAATGCACGACAACGCACGGCTAGGCAATGCACGGCCAGGCAAGGAAAGGGTAACGGAAGGCAAGGCACGGTGAGGCAAGGCAAGGCAAATGCACGACAACGCACGGCTAGGCAATGCACGGCAAGGCAAGGAAAGGGTAACGCAAGGCAAGGCACGGTCAGGCGAGGCAAGGTTAAGGCACGACAACGCAAGGCTAGGCAATGAACGGAAGGCAAGGAAAGAGTAACGGAAGGCAAGGAAGGCAAGGGAAGGCAAGGGAAGGCAAGGGCAACGAAAGGAACGGCACGGTAAGGGGAAACAAAGCTAAGGCACGACAATGCAGGGCTAGGCAATGCACGGCAAGGCAAGGAAAGGGTAACGCAAGGCAAAGCACGGTGAGGCAAGACAAGGCAAATTCACGACAACGCACGGCTAGGCAATGCACGGCAAGGCAAAGAAAGGGTAACTCAAGGCAAGGCACGGTCAGGCGAGGCAAGGCTAAGGCACGACAACGCAAGGCTAGGCAATGCACGGAAGGCAAGCAAAGAGTAACGGAAGGCAAGGAACGCAAGGGAAAGCAGGGGAAGGCAAGGGTAACGAAAGGAACGGCACGGTAAGGGGAAACAAGGCTAAGGGACGACAACACAGGGCTAGGCAATGCACGGCAAGGCAAGGAAAGGGTAACGCAAGGCAAGGAACGGTGAGGCAAGGCAACGCTGATGCGCGACAACGCACGGCTAGGCAATGCACGGCACTGCAAGGAAAGGGTAACGCAAGGCAAGGCACGGTCAGGCGAGCCAAGGCTAAGGCACGACAACGCAAGGCTAGGCAATGCACGGCAAGGCAAGGAAAGGGTAACGCAAGGCAAGGCACGGTCAGGCGCGGCAAGGCTAAGGCACGACAACGCAAGGCTAGGCAATAAACGGAAGGCAAGCAAAGAGTAACGGAAGGCAAGGAAGGCAAGGGAAAGCAGGGGAAGGCAAGGGTAACGGAAGGAACGGCACGGTAAGGGGAAACAAGGCTAAGGCACGACAACGCAGGGCTAGCCAATGCACGGCAAGGAAAGGAAAGGGTAACGCAAGGCAAGGCACCGTTACGCGAGGCAAGGCTAATGCACGACAACGCACGGCTAGGCAATGCACGGCAAGGCAAGGAAAGGGTAACGCAAGGCAAGGCACGGTCAGGCAAGGCAAGGCAAATGTACGACAACGCACGGCTAGGCAATGCACGGCAAGGCAAGGAAAGGGAAACGCAAGGCAAGGCACGGTCAGGCGAGGCAAGTCTAATGCACGACAACGCAAGGCTAGGCAATGAACGGAAGGCAAGCAAAGAGTAACGGAAGGCAAGGAAGGCAAGGGAAAGCAAGGGAAGGCAAGGGCAACGAAAGGAACGGCACGGTAAGGGGAAACAAAGCTAAGGCACGACAATGCAGGGCTAGGCAATGCACGGCAAGGCAAGGAAAGGGTAACGCAAGGCAAAGCACGGTGAGGCAAGACAAGGCAAATGCACGACAACGCACGGCTAGGCAATGCACGGCAAGGCAAGGAAAGGGTAACTCAAGGCAAGGCACGGTCAGGCGAGGCAAGGCTAAGGCACGACAACGCAAGGCTAGGCAATGCACGGAAGGCAAGCAAAGAGTAACGGAAGGCAAGGAAGGCAAGGGAAAGCAGGGGAAGGCAAGGGTAACGAAAGGAACGGCACGGTAAGGGGAAACAAGGCTAAGGCACGACAACACAGGCTAGGCAATGCAGGGCAAGGCAAGGAAAGGGTAACGCAAGGCAAGGCACGGTTCGGGGAGAAAGGCGAATGCACGACAACGCAAGGCTAGGCAATGCACGGAAGGCAAGCAAAGAGTAACGGAAGGCAAGGAAGGCAAGGGAAAGCAAGGCAAGGCAAGGGTAACAGAAGGAACGGCACGGCAAGGGGAAACAAGGCTAAGGCACGGCAACGCACGGCTAGGCAATGCACGGCAAGGCAAGGAAAGGGTAACGCAAGGCAAGGCACGGTGAGGCAAGGCAAGGCTGATGCACGACAACGCACGGCTAGGCAATGCACGGCAAGGCAAGGAAAGGGTAACGCAAGGCAAGGCACGGTCAGGCGAGGCAAGGCTAAGGCACGACAACGCAAGGCTAGGCAATGCACGGCAAGGCAAGGAAAGGGTAACGCAAGGCAAGGCACGGTAAGGCGCGGCAAGGCTAAGGCACGACAACGCAAGGCTAGGCAATAAACGGAAGGCAAGCAAAGAGTAACGGAAGGCAAGGAAGGCAAGGGAAAGCAGGGGAAGGCAAGGGTAACGGAAGGAACGGCACGGTAAGGGGAAACAAGGCTAAGGCACGACAACGCAGGGCTAGCCAATGCACGGCAAGGAAAGGAAAGGGTAACGCAAGGCAAGGCACCTTTACGCGAGGCAAGGCTAAGTCACGACAACGCAAGGCTAGGCAATGCACGGAAGGCAAGCAAAGGGTAACGGAAGGCAAGGAAGGCAAGGGAAAGCAAGGCAAGGCAAGGGTAACGGAAGGAACGGCACGGCAAGGGGAAACAAGGCTAAGGCACGGCAACGCACGGCTAGGCAATTCACGGCAAGGCAAGGAAAGGGTAACGCAAGGCAAGGCACTGTCAGGCGAGGCAAGGCTAAGGCACGACAACGCAAGGCTAGGCAATGCACGGAAGGAAAGCAAAGAGTAACGGAAAGCAATGAAACGAAGGGAAAGCAAGGCAAGGTAAGGGTAACGCAAGGCAAGAGACGGTGAGGCAAGGCAAGGCTGATGCACGACAACGCACGGCTAGGCAATTCACGGCAAGGCAAGGAAAGGGTAACGCAAGGCAAGGCACGGTCAGGCGAGGCAAGGCTAAGGCACGACAACGCAAGGCTAGGCAATGCACGGAAGGCAAGCAAAGAGTAACGGAAGGCAAGGAAGGCAAGGGAAAGCAAGGCAAGGCAAGGGTAATGGAAGGAACGGCACGGCAAGGGGAAACAAGGCTAAGGCACGACAACGCAGGGCTAGGCAATGCACGGCAAGGCAAGGAAAGGGTAACGCAAGGCAAGGCACTGTCAGGCGAGGCAAGGCTAAGGCACGACAACGCAAGGCTAGGCAATGCGCGGAAGGAAAGCAAAGAGTAACGGAAAGCAATGAAACGAAGGGAAAGCAAGGCAAGGTAAGGGTAACGCAAGGCAAGGGACGGTGAGGCAAGGCAAGGCTAATGCACGACAACGCACGGCTAGGCAATGCACGGCAAGGCAAGGAAAGGGTAACGCAAGGCAAGGCACGGTCAGGCGAGGCAAGGCTAAGGCACGACAACGCAAGGCTAGGTAATGCACGGAAGGCAAGCAAAGAGGAACGGAAGGAAAGGAAGGCTAGGGAAAGCAAGGAAAGGCAAGGGTAACGGAAGGAACGGCACGGTAAGGGCAAACAAGACTAAGGCACGACAACACAGGGCTAGGCAATGCAGGGCAAGGCAAGGAAATGGTAACGCAAGGCAAGGCACGGTTTGGGGAGGCAAAGCTAATGCACGACAACGCAAGGCTAGGCAGTGCACGGCTAGGCAAGGAAAGAGTAACGGAAGGAAAGGAAGGCAAGGCAAAGCAAGGCAAGGCAAGTGTAACAAAAGGCAAGGCACGGCAAGGGGAAACAAGGCTAAGGAACGGCAACGCACGGCTACACAATGCACGGCCAGGCAAGGAAAGGGTAACGCAAGGCAAGGCACGGTAAGGCAAGACAAGGCTAATGCACGACAACGCACGGCTAGGCAATGCACGGCCAGGCAAGTAAAGGGTAACGCAAGGCAAGGCACGGTGAGGCAAGGCAAGGCAAATGCACGACAACGCACGGCTAGGCAATGCACGGCAAGGCAAGGAAAGGGTAACGCAAGGCAAGGCACGGTCAGGCGAGGCAAGGCTAAGGCACGGCAACGCAAGGCTAGGCAATGCACGGAAGGCAAGCAAAGAGTAACGGAAGGCAAGGAAGGCAAGGGAAAGCAAGGGAAGGCAAGGGCAACGAAAGGAACGGCACGGTAAGGGGAAACAAAGCTAAGGCACGACAATGCAGGGCTAGGCAATTCACGGCAAGGCAAGGAAAGGGTAACGCAAGGCAAAGCACGGTGAGGCAAGACAAGGCAAATGCACGACAACGCACGGCTAGGCAATGCACGGCAAGGCAAGGAAAGGGTAACTCAAGGCAAGGCACGGTCAGGCGAGGCAAGGCTAAGGCACGACAACGCAAGGCTAGGCAATGCACGGAAGGCAAGCAAAGAGTAACGGAAGGCAAGGAAGGCAAGGGAAAGCAGGGGAAGGCAAGGGTAACGAAAGGAACGGCACGGTAAGGGGAAACAAGGCTAAGGCACGACAACACAGGGCTAGGCAATGCAGGGCAAGGCAAGGAAAGGGTAACGCAAGGCAAGGCACGGTTTGGGGAGGAAGGCGAATGCACGACAACGCAAGGCTAGGCAATGCATGGAAGGCAAGCAAAGAGTAACGGAAGGCAAGGAAGGCAAGGGAAAGCAAGGCAAGGCAAGGGTAACAGAAGGAACGGCACGGCAAGGGGAAACAAGGCTAAGGCACGGCAACGCACGGCGAGGCAATGCACGGCAAGGCAAGGAAAGGGTAACGCAAGGCAAGGCACGGTGAGGCAAGGCAAGGCTGATGCACGACAACGCACGGCTAGGCAATGCACGGCAAGGCAAGGAAAGGGTAACGCAAGGCAAGGCACGGTCAGGCGAGGCAAGGCTACAGCACGACAACGCAAGGCTAGGCAATGCACGGCAAGGCAAGGAAAGGGTAACGCAAGGCAAGGCACGGTAAGGCGCGGCAAGGCTAAGGCACGACAACGCAAGGCTAGGCAATGCAAGGAAGGCAAGCAAAGAGTAACGGAAGGCAAGGAAGGCAAGGGAAAGCAAGGGAAGGCAAGGGCAACGAAAGGAACGGCACGGTAAGGGGAAACAAAGCTAAGGCACGACAATGCAGGGCTAGGCAATGCACGGCAAGGCAAGGAAAGGGTAACGCAAGGGAAAGCACGGTGAGGCAAGACAAGGCAAATGCACGACAACGCACGGCTAGGCAATGCACGGCAAGGCAAGGAAAGGGTAACTCAAGGCAAGGCACGGTCAGGCGAGGCAAGGCTAAGGCACGACAACGCAAGGCTAGGCAATGCACGGAAGGCAAGCAAAGAGTAACGGAAGGCAAGGAAGGCAAGGGAAAGCAGCGGAAGGCAAGGGTAAGGAAAGGAACGGCACAGTAAGGGGAAACAAGGCTAAGGCACGACAACACAGGGCTAGGCAATGCAGGGCAAGGCAAGGAAAGGGTAACGCAAGGCAAGGCACGGTGAAGCAAGGCAAGGCTGATGCACGACAACGCACGGCTAGGCAATGCACGGCAAGGCAAGGAAATGGTAACGCAAGGCAAGGCACGGTTTGGGGAGGCAAAGCTAATGCACGACAACGCAAGGCTAGGCAGTGCACGGCTAGGCAAGGAAAGAGTAACGGAAGGAAATGAAGGCAAGGCAAAGCAAGGCAAGGCAAGTGTAACAAAAGGCAAGGCACGGCAAGGGGAAACAAGGCTAAGGAACGGCAACGCACGGCTGTGCAATGCACGGCCAGGCAAGGAAAGGGTAACGCAAGGCAAGGCACGGTAAGGCAAGACAAGGCTAATGCACGACAACGCACGGCTAGGCAATGCACGGCCAGGCAAGGAAAGGGTAACGCAAGGCAAGGCACGGTGAGGGAAGGCAAGGCAAATGCACGACAACGCACGGCTAGGCAATGCACGGCAAGGCAAGGAAAGGGTAACGCAAGGCAAGGCACGGTCAGGCGAGGCAAGGCTAAGGCACGACAACGCAAGGCTAGGCAATGAACGGAAGGCAAGCAAAGAGTAACGGAAGGCAAGGAAGGCAAGGGAAAGCAAGGGAAGGCAAGGGCAACGAAAGGAACGGCACGGTAAGGGGAAACAAAGCTAAGGCACGACAATGCAGGGCTAGGCAATGCACGGCAAGGCAAGGAAAGGGTAACGCAAGGCAAAGCACGGTGAGGCAAGACAAGGCAAATGCACGACAACGCACGGCTAGGCAATGCACGGCAAGGCAAGGAAAGGGTAACTCAAGGCAAGGCACGGTCAGGCGAGGCAAGGCTAAGGCACGACAACGCAAGGCTAGGCAATGCACGGAAGGCAAGCAAAGAGTAAAGGAAGGCAAGGAAGGCAAGGGAAAGCAGGGGAAGGCAAGGGTAACGAAAGGAACGGCACGGTAAGGGGAAACAAGGCTAAAGCACGACAACACAGGGCTAGGCAATGCAGGGCAAGGCAAGGAAAGGGTAACGCAAGGCAAGGCACGGTTTGGGGAGGAAGGCGCATGCACGACAACGCAAGGCTAGGCAATGCACGGAAGGCAAGCAAAGAGTAACGGAAGGCAAGGAAGGCAAGGGAAAGCAAGGCAAGGGAAGGGTAACAGAAGGAACGGCACGGCAAGGGGAAACAAGGCTAAGGCACGGCAACGCACGGCTAGGCAATGCACGGCAAGGCAAGGAAAGGGTAACGCAAGGCAAGGCACGGTGAGGCAAGGCAAGGCTGATGCACGACAACGCACGGCTAGGCAATGCACGGCAAGGCAAGGAAAGGGTAACGCAAGGCAAGGCACGGTGAGGCAAGGCAAGGCAAATGCACGACAACGCACGGCTAGGCAATGCACGGCAAGGCAAGGAAAGGGTAACGCAAGGCAAGGCAAGGTCAGGCGAGGCAAGGCTAAGGCACGACAACGCAAGGCTAGGCAATGAACGGAAGGCAAGCAAAGAGTAACGGAAGGCAAGGAAGGCAAGGGAAAGCAAGGCAAGGCAAGGGTAACAGAAGGAACGGCACGGCAAGGGGAAACAAGGCTAAGGAACGGCAACGCACGGCTAGGCAATGCACGGCAAGGAAAGGAAAGGGTAACGCAAGGCAAGGCACCGTTACGCGAGGCAAGGCTGAGGCACGACAACGCAAGGCTAGGCAATGCACGGAAGGCAAGCAAAGAGTAACGGAAGGCAAGGAAGGCAAGGGAATGCAAGGGAAGGCAAGGGTAACGGAAGGAACGGCACGGTAAGGCAAGACAAGGCTAATGCACGACAACGCACGGCTAGGCAATTCACGGCAAGGCAAGGAAAGGGTAACGCAAGGCAAGGCACGGTCAGGCGAGGCAAGGCTAAGGCACGACAACGCAAGGCTAGGCAATGCACGGAAGGCAAGCAAAGAGGAACGGAAGGCAAGGAAGGCTAGGGAAAGCAGGGAAAGGCAAGGGTAACGGAAGGAACGGCACGGTAAGGGCAAACAAGACTAAGGCACGACAACACAGGGCTAGGCAATGCAGGGCAAGGCAAGGAAATGGTAACGCAAGGCAAGGCACGGTTTGGGGAGGCAAAGCTAATGCACGACAACGCAAGGCTAGGCAGTGCACGGCTAGACAAGGAAAGAGTAACGGAAGGAAAGGAAGGCAAGGCAAAGCAAGGCAAGGCAAGTGTAACAAAAGGCAAGGCACGGAAAGGGGAAACAAGGCTAAGGAACGGCAACGCACGGCTACGCAATGCACGGCCAGGCAAGGAAAGCGTAACGCAAGGCAAGGCACGGTAAGGCAAGACAAGGCTAATGCACGACAACGCACGGCTAGGCAATGCACGGCCAGGCAAGGAAAGGGTAACGCAAGGCAAGGCACGGTGAGGGAAGGCAAGGCAAATGCACGACAACGCACGGCTAGGCAATGCACGGCAAGGCAAGGAAAGGGTAACGCAAGGCAAGGCACGGTTTGGGGAGGAAGGCGAATGCACGACAACGCAAGGCTAGGCAATGCACGGAAGGCAAGCAAAGAGTAACGGAAGGCAAGGAAGGCAAGGGAAAGCAAGGCAAGGCAAGGGTAACAGAAGGAACGGCACGGCAAGGGGAAACAAGGCTAAGGCACGGCAACGCACGGCTAGGCAATGCACGGCAAGGCAAGGAAAGGGTAACGCAAGGCAAGGCACGGTCAGGCGATGCAAGGCTAAGGCACGACAACGCAAGGCTAGACAATGCACGGCCAGGCAAGGAAAGGGTAACGCAAGGCAAGGCACGGTGAGGGAAGGCAAGGCAAATGCACGACAACGCACGGCTAGGCAATGCACGGCAAGGCAAGGAAAGGGTAACGCAAGGCAAGGCACGGTCAGGCGAGGCAAGGCTAAGGCACGACAACGCAAGGCTAGGCAATGAACGGAAGGCAAGCAAAGAG
This sequence comes from Macrotis lagotis, assembly GCF_037893015.1. Lineage (NCBI taxonomy): Eukaryota > Metazoa > Chordata > Mammalia > Peramelemorphia > Peramelidae > Macrotis > Macrotis lagotis. Next base: position 54,358 of record NW_027422232.1, read on the forward strand.
TAACAGAAGGCAAGGAAGGCAAGGGAAAGCAAGGGAAGGCAAGGGCAACGAAAGGAACGGCACGGTAAGGGGAAACAAAGCTAAGGCACGACAATGCAGGGCTAGGCAATGCACGGCAAGGCAAGGAAAGGGTAACGCAAGGCAAAGCACGGTGAGGCAAGACAAGGCAAATGCACGACAACGCACGGCTAGGCAATGCACGGCAAGGCAAGGAAAGGGTAACTCAAGGCAAGGCACGGTCAGGCGAGGCAAGGCTAAGGCACGACAACGCAAGGCTAGGAAATGCACGGAAGGCAAGCAAAGAGTAACGGAAGGCAAGGAAGGCAAGGGAAAGCAGGGGAAGGCAAGGGTAACGAAAGGAACGGAACGGTAAGGGGAAACAAGGCTAAGGCACGACAACACAGGGCTAGGCAATGCAGGGCAAGGCAAGGAAAGGGTAACGCAAGGCAAGGCACCTTTACGCGAGGCAAGGCTAAGTCACGACAACGCAAGGCTAGGCAATGCACGGAAGGCAAGCAAAGGGTAACGGAAGGCAAGGAAGGCAAGGGAAAGCAAGGCAAGGCAAGGGTAACGGAAGGAACGGCACGGCAAGGGGAAACAAGGCTAAGGCACGGCAACGCACGGCTAGGCAATTCACGGCAAGGCAAGGAAAGGGTAACGCAAGGCAAGGCACTGTCAGGCGAGGCAAGGCTAAGGCACGACAACGCAAGGCTAGGCAATGCACGGAAGGAAAGCAAAGAGTAACGGAAAGCAATGAAACGAAGGGAAAGCAAGGCAAGGTAAGGGTAACGCAAGGCAAGAGACGGTGAGGCAAGGCAAGGCTGATGCACGACAACGCACGGCTAGGCAATTCACGGCAAGGCAAGGAAAGGGTAACGCAAGGCAAGGCACGGTCAGGCGAGGCAAGGCTAAGGCACGACAACGCAAGGCTAGGCAATGCACGGAAGGCAAGCAAAGAGTAACGGAAGGCAAGGAAGGCAAGGGAAAGCAAGGCAAGGCAAGGGTAACGGAAGGAACGGCACGGCAAGGGGAAACAAGGCTAAGGCACGGCAACGCACGGCTAGGCAATGCACGGCAAGGCAAGGAAAGGGTAACGCAAGGCAAGGCACTGTCAGGCGAGGCAAGGCTAAGGCACGACAACGCAAGGCTAGGCAATGCGCGGAAGGAAAGCAAAGAGTAACGGAAAGCAATGAAACGAAGGGAAAGCAAGGCAAGGTAAGGGTAACGCAAGGCAAGGGACGGTGAGGCAAGGCAAGGCTGATGCACGACAACGCAAGGCTAGGCAATTCACGGCAAGGCAAGGAAAGGGTACCGCAAGGCAAGGCACGGTCAGGCGAGGCAAGGCTAAGGCACGACAACGCAAGGCTAGGTAATGCACGGAAGGCAAGCAAAGAGGAACGGAAGGAAAGGAAGGCTAGGGAAAGCAAGGAAAGGCAAGGGTAACGGAAGGAACGGCACGGTAAGGGCAAACAAGACTAAGGCACGACAACACAGGGCTAGGCAATGCAGGGCAAGGCAAGGAAATGGTAACGCAAGGCAAGGCACGGTTTGGGGAGGCAAAGCTAATGCACGACAACGCAAGGCTAGGCAGTGCACGGCTAGGCAAGGAAAGAGTAACGGAAGGAAAGGAAGGCAAGGCAAAGCAAGGCAAGGCAAGTGTAACAAAAGGCAAGGCACGGCAAGGGGAAACAAGGCTAAGGAACGGCAACGCACGGCTACACAATGCACGGCCAGGCAAGGAAAGGGTAACGCAAGGCAAGGCACGGTAAGGCAAGACAAGGCTAATGCACGACAACGCACGGCTAGGCAATGCACGGTCAGGCAAGTAAAGGGTAACGCAAGGCAAGGCACGGTGAGGCAAGGCAAGGCAAATGCACGACAACGCACGGCTAGGCAATGCACGGCAAGGCAAGGAAAGGGTAACGCAAGGCAAGGCACGGTCAGGCGAGGCAAGGCTAAGGCACGGCAACGCAAGGCTAGGCAATGCACTTAAGGCAAGCAAAGAGTAACGGAAGGCAAGGAAGGCAAGGGAAAGCAAGGGAAGGCAAGGGCAACGAAAGGAACGGCACGGTAAGGGGAAACAAGGCTAAGGCACGACAACGCAGGGCTAGGCAATTCACGGCAAGGCAAGGAAAGGGTAACGCAAGGCAAAGCACGGTGAGGCAAGACAAGGCAAATGCACGACAACGCACGGCTAGGCAATGCACGGCAAGGCAAGGAAAGGGTAACTCAAGGCAAGGCACGGTCAGGCGAGGCAAGGCTAAGGCACGACAACGCAAGGCTAGGCAATGCACGGAAGGCAAGCAAAGAGTAACGGAAGGCAAGGAAGGCAAGGGAAAGCAGGGGAAGGCAAGGGTAACGAAAGGAACGGCACGGTAAGGGGAAACAAGGCTAAGGCACGACAACACAGGGCTAGGCAATGCAGGGCAAGGCAAGGAAAGGGTAACGCAAGGCAAGGCACGGTTTGGGGAGGAAGGCGAATGCACGACAACGCAAGGCTAGGCAATGCATGGAAGGCAAGCAAAGAGTAACGGAAGGCAAGGAAGGCAAGGGAAAGCAAGGCAAGGCAAGGGTAACAGAAGGAACGGCACGGCAAGGGGAAACAAGGCTAAGGCACGGCAACGCACGGCGAGGCAATGCACGGCAAGGCAAGGAAAGGGTAACGCAAGGCAAGGCACGGTGAGGCAAGGCAAGGCTGATGCACGACAACGCACGGCTAGGCAATGCACGGCAAGGCAAGGAAAGGGTAACGCAAGGCAAGGCACGGTCAGGCGAGGCAAGGCTACAGCACGACAACGCAAGGCTAGGCAATGCACGGCAAGGCAAGGAAAGGGTAACGCAAGGCAAGGCACGGTAAGGCGCGGCAAGGCTAAGGCACGACAACGCAAGGCTAGGCAATGCAAGGAAGGCAAGCAAAGAGTAACGGAAGGCAAGGAAGGCAAGGGAAAGCAAGGGAAGGCAAGGGCAACGAAAGGAACGGCACGGTAAGGGGAAACAAAGCTAAGGCACGACAATGCAGGGCTAGGCAATGCACGGCAAGGCAAGGAAAGGGTAACGCAAGGGAAAGCACGGTGAGGCAAGACAAGGCAAATGCACGACAACGCACGGCTAGGCAATGCACGGCAAGGCAAGGAAAGGGTAACTCAAGGCAAGGCACGGTCAGGCGAGGCAAGGCTAAGGCACGACAACGCAAGGCTAGGCAATGCACGGAAGGCAAGCAAAGAGTAACGGAAGGCAAGGAAGGCAAGGGAAAGCAGCGGAAGGCAAGGGTAAGGAAAGGAACGGCACGGTAAGGGGAAACAAGGCTAAGGCACGACAACACAGGGCTAGGCAATGCAGGGCAAGGCAAGGAAAGGGTAACGCAAGGCAAGGCACGGTGAAGCAAGGCAAGGCTGATGCACGACAACGCACGGCTAGGCAATGCACGGCAAGGCAAGGAAATGGTAACGCAAGGCAAGGCACGGTTTGGGGAGGCAAAGCTAATGCACGACAACGCAAGGCTAGGCAGTGCACGGCTAGGCAAGGAAAGAGTAACGGAAGGAAATGAAGGCAAGGCAAAGCAAGGCAAGGCAAGTGTAACAAAAGGCAAGGCACGGCAAGGGGAAACAAGGCTAAGGAACGGCAACGCACGGCTGTGCAATGCACGGCCAGGCAAGGAAAGGGTAACGCAAGGCAAGGCACGGTAAGGCAAGACAAGGCTAATGCACGACAACGCACGGCTAGGCAATGCACGGCCAGGCAAGGAAAGGGTAACGCAAGGCAAGGCACGGTGAGGGAAGGCAAGGCAAATGCACGACAACGCACGGCTAGGCAATGCACGGCAAGGCAAGGAAAGGGTAACGCAAGGCAAGGCACGGTCAGGCGAGGCAAGGCTAAGGCACGACAACGCAAGGCTAGGCAATGAACGGAAGGCAAGCAAAGAGTAACGGAAGGCAAGGAAGGCAAGGGAAAGCAAGGGAAGGCAAGGGCAACGAAAGGAACGGCACGGTAAGGGGAAACAAAGCTAAGGCACGACAATGCAGGGCTAGGCAATGCACGGCAAGGCAAGGAAAGGGTAACGCAAGGCAAAGCACGGTGAGGCAAGACAAGGCAAATGCACGACAACGCACGGCTAGGCAATGCACGGCAAGGCAAGGAAAGGGTAACTCAAGGCAAGGCACGGTCAGGCGAGGCAAGGCTAAGGCACGACAACGCAAGGCTAGGCAATGCACGGAAGGCAAGCAAAGAGTAAAGGAAGGCAAGGAAGGCAAGGGAAAGCAGGGGAAGGCAAGGGTAACGAAAGGAACGGCACGGTAAGGGGAAACAAGGCTAAAGCACGACAACACAGGGCTAGGCAATGCAGGGCAAGGCAAGGAAAGGGTAACGCAAGGCAAGGCACGGTTTGGGGAGGAAGGCGCATGCACGACAACGCAAGGCTAGGCAATGCACGGAAGGCAAGCAAAGAGTAACGGAAGGCAAGGAAGGCAAGGGAAAGCAAGGCAAGGGAAGGGTAACAGAAGGAACGGCACGGCAAGGGGAAACAAGGCTAAGGCACGGCAACGCACGGCTAGGCAATGCACGGCAAGGCAAGGAAAGGGTAACGCAAGGCAAGGCACGGTGAGGCAAGGCAAGGCTGATGCACGACAACGCACGGCTAGGCAATGCACGGCAAGGCAAGGAAAGGGTAACGCAAGGCAAGGCACGGTGAGGCAAGGCAAGGCAAATGCACGACAACGCACGGCTAGGCAATGCACGGCAAGGCAAGGAAAGGGTAACGCAAGGCAAGGCAAGGTCAGGCGAGGCAAGGCTAAGGCACGACAACGCAAGGCTAGGCAATGAACGGAAGGCAAGCAAAGAGTAACGGAAGGCAAGGAAGGCAAGGGAAAGCAAGGCAAGGCAAGGGTAACAGAAGGAACGGCACGGCAAGGGGAAACAAGGCTAAGGAACGGCAACGCACGGCTAGGCAATGCACGGCAAGGAAAGGAAAGGGTAACGCAAGGCAAGGCACCGTTACGCGAGGCAAGGCTGAGGCACGACAACGCAAGGCTAGGCAATGCACGGAAGGCAAGCAAAGAGTAACGGAAGGCAAGGAAGGCAAGGGAATGCAAGGGAAGGCAAGGGTAACGGAAGGAACGGCACGGTAAGGCAAGACAAGGCTAATGCACGACAACGCACGGCTAGGCAATTCACGGCAAGGCAAGGAAAGGGTAACGCAAGGCAAGGCACGGTCAGGCGAGGCAAGGCTAAGGCACGACAACGCAAGGCTAGGCAATGCACGGAAGGCAAGCAAAGAGGAACGGAAGGCAAGGAAGGCTAGGGAAAGCAGGGAAAGGCAAGGGTAACGGAAGGAACGGCACGGTAAGGGCAAACAAGACTAAGGCACGACAACACAGGGCTAGGCAATGCAGGGCAAGGCAAGGAAATGGTAACGCAAGGCAAGGCACGGTTTGGGGAGGCAAAGCTAATGCACGACAACGCAAGGCTAGGCAGTGCACGGCTAGACAAGGAAAGAGTAACGGAAGGAAAGGAAGGCAAGGCAAAGCAAGGCAAGGCAAGTGTAACAAAAGGCAAGGCACGGAAAGGGGAAACAAGGCTAAGGAACGGCAACGCACGGCTACGCAATGCACGGCCAGGCAAGGAAAGCGTAACGCAAGGCAAGGCACGGTAAGGCAAGACAAGGCTAATGCACGACAACGCACGGCTAGGCAATGCACGGCCAGGCAAGGAAAGGGTAACGCAAGGCAAGGCACGGTGAGGGAAGGCAAGGCAAATGCACGACAACGCACGGCTAGGCAATGCACGGCAAGGCAAGGAAAGGGTAACGCAAGGCAAGGCACGGTTTGGGGAGGAAGGCGAATGCACGACAACGCAAGGCTAGGCAATGCACGGAAGGCAAGCAAAGAGTAACGGAAGGCAAGGAAGGCAAGGGAAAGCAAGGCAAGGCAAGGGTAACAGAAGGAACGGCACGGCAAGGGGAAACAAGGCTAAGGCACGGCAACGCACGGCTAGGCAATGCACGGCAAGGCAAGGAAAGGGTAACGCAAGGCAAGGCACGGTCAGGCGATGCAAGGCTAAGGCACGACAACGCAAGGCTAGACAATGCACGGCCAGGCAAGGAAAGGGTAACGCAAGGCAAGGCACGGTGAGGGAAGGCAAGGCAAATGCACGACAACGCACGGCTAGGCAATGCACGGCAAGGCAAGGAAAGGGTAACGCAAGGCAAGGCACGGTCAGGCGAGGCAAGGCTAAGGCACGACAACGCAAGGCTAGGCAATGAACGGAAGGCAAGCAAAGAGTAACAGAAGGCAAGGAAGGCAAGGGAAAGCAAGGGAAGGCAAGGGCAACGAAAGGAACGGCACGGTAAGGGGAAACAAAGCTAAGGCACGACAATGCAGGGCTAGGCAATGCACGGCAAGGCAAGGAAAGGGTAACGCAAGGCAAAGCACGGTGAGGCAAGACAAGGCAAATGCACGACAACGCACGGCTAGGCAATGCACGGCAAGGCAAGGAAAGGGTAACTCAAGGCAAGGCACGGTCAGGCGAGGCAAGGCTAAGGCACGACAACGCAAGGCTAGGAAATGCACGGAAGGCAAGCAAAGAGTAACGGAAGGCAAGGAAGGCAAGGGAAAGCAGGGGAAGGCAAGGGTAACGAAAGGAACGGAACGGTAAGGGGAAACAAGGCTAAGGCACGACAACACAGGGCTAGGCAATGCAGGGCAAGGCAAGGAAAGGGTAACGCAAGGCAAGGCACCTTTACGCGAGGCAAGGCTAAGTCACGACAACGCAAGGCTAGGCAATGCACGGAAGGCAAGCAAAGGGTAACGGAAGGCAAGGAAGGCAAGGGAAAGCAAGGCAAGGCAAGGGTAACGGAAGGAACGGCACGGCAAGGGGAAACAAGGCTAAGGCACGGCAACGCACGGCTAGGCAATTCACGGCAAGGCAAGGAAAGGGTAACGCAAGGCAAGGCACTGTCAGGCGAGGCAAGGCTAAGGCACGACAACGCAAGGCTAGGCAATGCACGGAAGGAAAGCAAAGAGTAACGGAAAGCAATGAAACGAAGGGAAAGCAAGGCAAGGTAAGGGTAACGCAAGGCAAGAGACGGTGAGGCAAGGCAAGGCTGATGCACGACAACGCACGGCTAGGCAATTCACGGCAAGGCAAGGAAAGGGTAACGCAAGGCAAGGCACGGTCAGGCGAGGCAAGGCTAAGGCACGACAACGCAAGGCTAGGCAATGCACGGAAGGCAAGCAAAGAGTAACGGAAGGCAAGGAAGGCAAGGGAAAGCAAGGCAAGGCAAGGGTAACGGAAGGAACGGCACGGCAAGGGGAAACAAGGCTAAGGCACGGCAACGCACGGCTAGGCAATGCACGGCAAGGCAAGGAAAGGGTAACGCAAGGCAAGGCACTGTCAGGCGAGGCAAGGCTAAGGCACGACAACGCAAGGCTAGGCAATGCGCGGAAGGAAAGCAAAGAGTAACGGAAAGCAATGAAACGAAGGGAAAGCAAGGCAAGGTAAGGGTAACGCAAGGCAAGGGACGGTGAGGCAAGGCAAGGCTGATGCACGACAACGCAAGGCTAGGCAATTCACGGCAAGGCAAGGAAAGGGTACCGCAAGGCAAGGCACGGTCAGGCGAGGCAAGGCTAAGGCACGACAACGCAAGGCTAGGTAATGCACGGAAGGCAAGCAAAGAGGAACGGAAGGAAAGGAAGGCTAGGGAAAGCAAGGAAAGGCAAGGGTAACGGAAGGAACGGCACGGTAAGGGCAAACAAGACTAAGGCACGACAACACAGGGCTAGGCAATGCAGGGCAAGGCAAGGAAATGGTAACGCAAGGCAAGGCACGGTTTGGGGAGGCAAAGCTAATGCACGACAACGCAAGGCTAGGCAGTGCACGGCTAGGCAAGGAAAGAGTAACGGAAGGAAAGGAAGGCAAGGCAAAGCAAGGCAAGGCAAGTGTAACAAAAGGCAAGGCACGGCAAGGGGAAACAAGGCTAAGGAACGGCAACGCACGGCTACACAATGCACGGCCAGGCAAGGAAAGGGTAACGCAAGGCAAGGCACGGTAAGGCAAGACAAGGCTAATGCACGACAACGCACGGCTAGGCAATGCACGGTCAGGCAAGTAAAGGGTAACGCAAGGCAAGGCACGGTGAGGCAAGGCAAGGCAAATGCACGACAACGCACGGCTAGGCAATGCACGGCAAGGCAAGGAAAGGGTAACGCAAGGCAAGGCACGGTCAGGCGAGGCAAGGCTAAGGCACGGCAACGCAAGGCTAGGCAATGCACTTAAGGCAAGCAAAGAGTAACGGAAGGCAAGGAAGGCAAGGGAAAGCAAGGGAAGGCAAGGGCAACGAAAGGAACGGCACGGTAAGGGGAAACAAAGCTAAGGCACGACAATGCAGGGCTAGGCAATTCACGGCAAGGCAAAGAAAGGGAAACGCAAGGCAAAGTATGGTGAGGCAAGACAAGGCAAATGCACGACAACGCACGGCTAGGCAATGCACGGCAAGGCAAGGAAAGGGTACCGCAAGGCAAGGCACGGTCAGGCGAGGCAAGGCTAAGGCACGACAACGCAAGGCTAGGCAATGCACGGAAGGCAAGCAAAGAGTAACGGAAGGCAAGGAAGGCAAGGGAAAGCAGGGGAAGGCAAGGGTAACGAAAGGAACGGCACGGTAAGGGGAAACAAGGCTAAGGCACGACAACACAGGGCTAGGCAATGCAGGGCAAGGCAAGGAAAGGGTAACGCAAGGCAAGGCACGGTTTGGGGAGGAAGGCGAATGCACGACAACGCAAGGCTAGGCAATGCATGGAAGGCAAGCAAAGAGTAACGGAAGGCAAGGAAGGCAAGGGAAAGCAAGGCAAGGCAAGGGTAACAGAAGGAACGGCACGGCAAGGGGAAACAAGGCTAAGGCACGGCAACGCACGGCGAGGCAATGCACGGCAAGGCAAGGAAAGGGTAACGCAAGGCAAGGCACGGTGAGGCAAGGCAAGGCTGATGCACGACAACGCACGGCTAGGCAATGCACGGCAAGGCAAGGAAAGGGTAACGCAAGGCAAGGCACGGTCAGGCGAGGCAAGGCTACAGCACGACAACGCAAGGCTAGGCAATGCACGGCAAGGCAAGGAAAGGGTAACGCAAGGCAAGGCACGGTAAGGCGCGGCAAGGCTAAGGCACGACAACGCAAGGCTAGGCAATGCAAGGAAGGCAAGCAAAGAGTAACGGAAGGCAAGGAAGGCAAGGGAAAGCAAGGGAAGGCAAGGGCAACGAAAGGAACGGCACGGTAAGGGGAAACAAAGCTAAGGCACGACAATGCAGGGCTAGGCAATGCACGGCAAGGCAAGGAAAGGGTAACGCAAGGGAAAGCACGGTGAGGCAAGACAAGGCAAATGCACGACAACGCACGGCTAGGCAATGCACGGCAAGGCAAGGAAAGGGTAACTCAAGGCAAGGCACGGTCAGGCGAGGCAAGGCTAAGGCACGACAACGCAAGGCTAGGCAATGCACGGAAGGCAAGCAAAGAGTAACGGAAGGCAAGGAAGGCAAGGGAAAGCAGCGGAAGGCAAGGGTAAGGAAAGGAACGGCACGGTAAGGGGAAACAAGGCTAAGGCACGACAACACAGGGCTAGGCAATGCAGGGCAAGGCAAGGAAAGGGTAACGCAAGGCAAGGCACGGTGAAGCAAGGCAAGGCTGATGCACGACAACGCACGGCTAGGCAATGCACGGCAAGGCAAGGAAATGGTAACGCAAGGCAAGGCACGGTTTGGGGAGGCAAAGCTAATGCACGACAACGCAAGGCTAGGCAGTGCACGGCTAGGCAAGGAAAGAGTAACGGAAGGAAATGAAGGCAAGGCAAAGCAAGGCAAGGCAAGTGTAACAAAAGGCAAGGCACGGCAAGGGGAAACAAGGCTAAGGAACGGCAACGCACGGCTGTGCAATGCACGGCCAGGCAAGGAAAGGGTAACGCAAGGCAAGGCACGGTAAGGCAAGACAAGGCTAATGCACGACAACGCACGGCTAGGCAATGCACGGCCAGGCAAGGAAAGGGTAACGCAAGGCAAGGCACGGTGAGGGAAGGCAAGGCAAATGCACGACAACGCACGGCTAGGCAATGCACGGCAAGGCAAGGAAAGGGTAACGCAAGGCAAGGCACGGTCAGGCGAGGCAAGGCTAAGGCACGACAACGCAAGGCTAGGCAATGAACGGAAGGCAAGCAAAGAGTAACGGAAGGCAAGGAAGGCAAGGGAAAGCAAGGGAAGGCAAGGGCAACGAAAGGAACGGCACGGTAAGGGGAAACAAAGCTAAGGCACGACAATGCAGGGCTAGGCAATGCACGGCAAGGCAAGGAAAGGGTAACGCAAGGCAAAGCACGGTGAGGCAAGACAAGGCAAATGCACGACAACGCACGGCTAGGCAATGCACGGCAAGGCAAGGAAAGGGTAACTCAAGGCAAGGCACGGTCAGGCGAGGCAAGGCTAAGGCACGACAACGCAAGGCTAGGCAATGCACGGAAGGCAAGCAAAGAGTAAAGGAAGGCAAGGAAGGCAAGGGAAAGCAGGGGAAGGCAAGGGTAACGAAAGGAACGGCACGGTAAGGGGAAACAAGGCTAAAGCACGACAACACAGGGCTAGGCAATGCAGGGCAAGGCAAGGAAAGGGTAACGCAAGGCAAGGCACGGTTTGGGGAGGAAGGCGCATGCACGACAACGCAAGGCTAGGCAATGCACGGAAGGCAAGCAAAGAGTAACGGAAGGCAAGGAAGGCAAGGGAAAGCAAGGCAAGGGAAGGGTAACAGAAGGAACGGCACGGCAAGGGGAAACAAGGCTAAGGCACGGCAACGCACGGCTAGGCAATGCACGGCAAGGCAAGGAAAGGGTAACGCAAGGCAAGGCACGGTGAGGCAAGGCAAGGCTGATGCACGACAACGCACGGCTAGGCAATGCACGGCAAGGCAAGGAAAGGGTAACGCAAGGCAAGGCACGGTGAGGCAAGGCAAGGCAAATGCACGACAACGCACGGCTAGGCAATGCACGGCAAGGCAAGGAAAGGGTAACGCAAGGCAAGGCAAGGTCAGGCGAGGCAAGGCTAAGGCACGACAACGCAAGGCTAGGCAATGAACGGAAGGCAAGCAAAGAGTAACGGAAGGCAAGGAAGGCAAGGGAAAGCAAGGCAAGGCAAGGGTAACAGAAGGAACGGCACGGCAAGGGGAAACAAGGCTAAGGAACGGCAACGCACGGCTAGGCAATGCACGGCAAGGAAAGGAAAGGGTAACGCAAGGCAAGGCACCGTTACGCGAGGCAAGGCTGAGGCACGACAACGCAAGGCTAGGCAATGCACGGAAGGCAAGCAAAGAGTAACGGAAGGCAAGGAAGGCAAGGGAAAGCAGGGGAAGGCAAGGGTAACGGAAGGAACGGCACGGTAAGGCAAGACAAGGCTAATGCACGACAACGCACGGCTAGGCAATTCACGGCAAGGCAAGGAAAGGGTAACGCAAGGCAAGGCACGGTCAGGCGAGGCAAGGCTAAGGCACGACAACGCAAGGCTAGGCAATGCACGGAAGGCAAGCAAAGAGGAACGGAAGGCAAGGAAGGCTAGGGAAAGCAGGGAAAGGCAAGGGTAACGGAAGGAACGGCACGGTAAGGGCAAACAAGACTAAGGCACGACAACACAGGGCTAGGCAATGCAGGGCAAGGCAAGGAAATGGTAACGCAAGGCAAGGCACGGTTTGGGGAGGCAAAGCTAATGCACGACAACGCAAGGCTAGGCAGTGCACGGCTAGACAAGGAAAGAGTAACGGAAGGAAAGGAAGGCAAGGCAAAGCAAGGCAAGGCAAGTGTAACAAAAGGCAAGGCACGGAAAGGGGAAACAAGGCTAAGGAACGGCAACGCACGGCTACGCAATGCACGGCCAGTCAAGGAAAGCGTAACGCAAGGCAAGGCACGGTAAGGCAAGACAAGGCTAATGCACGACAACGCACGGCTAGGCAATGCACGGCCAGGCAAGGAAAGGGTAACGCAAGGCAAGGCACGGTGAGGGAAGGCAAGGCAAATGCACGACAACGCACGGCTAGGCAATGCACGGCAAGGCAAGGAAAGGGTAACGCAAGGCAAGGCACGGTTTGGGGAGGAAGGCGAATGCACGACAACGCAAGGCTAGGCAATGCACGGAAGGCAAGCAAAGAGTAACGGAAGGCAAGGAAGGCAAGGGAAAGCAAGGCAAGGCAAGGGTAACAGAAGGAACGGCACGGCAAGGGGAAACAAGGCTAAGGCACGGCAACGCACGGCTAGGCAATGCACGGCAAGGCAAGGAAAGGGTAACGCAAGGCAAGGCACGGTCAGGCGATGCAAGGCTAAGGCACGACAACGCAAGGCTAGACAATGCACGGCCAGGCAAGGAAAGGGTAACGCAAGGCAAGGCACGGTGAGGGAAGGCAAGGCAAATGCACGACAACGCACGGCTAGGCAATGCACGGCAAGGCAAGGAAAGGGTAACGCAAGGCAAGGCACGGTCAGGCGAGGCAAGGCTAAGGCACGACAACGCAAGGCTAGGCAATGAACGGAAGGCAAGCAAAGAGTAACAGAAGGCAAGGAAGGCAAGGGAAAGCAAGGGAAGGCAAGGGCAACGAAAGGAACGGCACGGTAAGGGGAAACAAAGCTAAGGCACGACAATGCAGGGCTAGGCAATGCACGGCAAGGCAAGGAAAGGGTAACGCAAGGCAAAGCACGGTGAGGCAAGACAAGGCAAATGCACGACAACGCACGGCTAGGCAATGCACGGCAAGGCAAGGAAAGGGTAACTCAAGGCAAGGCACGGTCAGGCGAGGCAAGGCTAAGGCACGACAACGCAAGGCTAGGAAATGCACGGAAGGCAAGCAAAGAGTAACGGAAGGCAAGGAAGGCAAGGGAAAGCAGGGGAAGGCAAGGGTAACGAAAGGAACGGAACGGTAAGGGGAAACAAGGCTAAGGCACGACAACACAGGGCTAGGCAATGCAGGGCAAGGCAAGGAAAGGGTAACGCAAGGCAAGGCACGGTTTGGGGAGGAAGGCGCATGCACGACAACGCAAGGCTAGGCAATGCACGGAAGGCAAGCAAAGAGTAACGGAAGGCAAGGAAGGCAAGGGAAAGCAAGGCAAGGCAAGGGTAACAGAAGGAACGGCACGGCAAGGGGAAACAAGGCTAAGGCACGGCAACGCACGGCTAGGCAATGCACGGCAAGGCAAGGAAAGGGTAACGCAAGGCAAGGCACGGTGAGGCAAGGCAAGGCTAATGCACGACAACGCACGGCTAGGCAATGCACGGCAAGGCAAGGAAGGGTAACGCAAGGCAAGGCACGGTCAGGCGAGGCAAGGCTAAGGCACGACAACGCAAGGCTAGGCAATGCACGGCAAGGCACGGAAAGGGTAACGCAAGGCAAGGCACGGTCAGGCGAGGCAAGGCTAAGGCACGACAACGCAAGGCTAGGCAATGCACGGAAGGCAAGCAAAGAGTAACGGAAGGCAAGGAAGGCAAGGGAAAGCATGGGAAGGCAAGGGTAACGGAAGGAACGGCACGGTAAGGGGAAACAAGGCTAAGGCACGACAACGCAGGGCTAGCCAATGCACGGCAAGGAAAGGAAAGGGTAACGCAAGGCAAGGCACCGTTACGCGAGGCAAGGCTAAGGCACGACAACGCAAGGCTAGGCAATGCACGGAAGGCAAGCAAAGAGTAACGGAAGGCAAGGAAGGCAAGGGAAAGCAAGGCAAGGCAAGAGTAACGGAAGGAACGGCACGGCAAGGGGAAGCAAGGCTAAGGCACGACAACGCACGGCTAGGCAATGCACGGCAAGGCAAGGAAAGGGTAACGCAAGGCAAGGCACTGTCAGGCGAGGCAAGGCCAAGACACGACAACGCAAGGCTAGGCAATGCACGGAAGGAAAGCAAAGAGTAACGGAAGGCAATGAAAGTAAGGGAAAGCAAAGGAAGGTAAGGGTAACGCAAGGCAAGGCACGGTAAGGCAAGACAAGGCTAATGCACGACAACGCACGGCTAGGTAATTCACGGCAAGGCAAGGAAAGGGTAACGCAAGGCAAGGCACGGTCAGGCGAGGCAAGGCTAAGGCACGACAACGCAAGGCTAGGCAATGCACGGAAGGCAAGCAAAGAGGAACGGAAGGCAAGGAAGGCTAGGGAAAGCAGGGAAAGGCAAGGGTAACGGAAGGAACGGCACGGTAAGGGCAAACAAGACTAAGGCACGACAACACAGGGCTAGGCAATGCAGGGCAAGGCAAGGAAATGGTAACGCAAGGCAAGGCACGGTTTGGAGAGGCAAAGCTAATGCACGACAACGCAAGGCTAGGCAGTGCACGGCTAGGCAAGGAATGAGTAACGGAAGGAAAGGAAGGCAAGGCAAAGCAAGGCAAGGCAAGGGCAACGAAAGGAACGGCACGGTAAGGGGAAACAAAGCTAAGGCACGACAATGCAGGGCTAGGCAATGCACGGCAAGGCAAGGAAGGGGTAACGCAAGGCAAAGCACGGTGACGCAAGACAAGGCAAATGCACGACAACGCACGGCTAGGCAATGCACGGCAAGGCAAGGAAAGGGTAATTCAAGGCAAGGCACGGTCAGGCGAGGCAAGGCTAAGGCACGACAACGCAAGGCTAGGCAATCCACGGAAGGCAAGCAAAGAGGAACGGAAGGCAAGGAAGGCTAGGGAAAGCAGGGAAAGGCAAGGGTAACGGAAGGTACGGCACGGTAAGGGCAAACAAGACTAAGGCACGACAACACAGGGCTAGGCAATGCAGGGCAAGGCAAGGAAATGGTAACGGAAGGCACCGCACGGTTTGGGGAGGCAAAGCTAATGCACGACAACGCAAGGCTAGGCAGTGCACGGCTAGGCAAGGAAAGAGTAACGGAAGGAAAGGAAGGCAAGGCAAAGCAAGGCAAGGCAAGTGTAACAAAAGGCAAGGCACGGCAACGGGAAACAAGGCTAAGGAACGGCAACGCACGGCTACGCAATGCACGGCCAGGCAAGGAAAGGGTAACGCAAGGCAAGGCACGGTAAGGCAAGACAAGGCTAAGGCACGACAACGCACGGCTAGGCAATGCACGGCCAGCCAAGGAAAGGGTAACGCAAGGCAAGGCACGGTCAGGCAAGGCAAGGCTAATGCACGACAACGCACGGCTAGGCAATGCACGGCAAGGCAAGGAAAGGGTAACGCAAGGCAAGGCACGGTCAGGCGAGGCAAGGCTAAGGCACGACAACGCAAGGCTAGGCAATGCACGGAAGGCAAGCAAAGAGTAAAGGAAGGCAAGGAAGGCAAGGGAAAGCAGGGGAAGGCAAGGGTAACGAAAGGAACTGCACGGCAAGGGGAAACAAGGCTAAGGCACGACAACACAGGGCTAGGCAATGCAGGGCAAGGCAAGGAAAGGGTAACGCAAGGCAAGGCACGGTTTGGGGAGGAAGGCGCATGCACGACAACGCAAGGCTAGGCAATGCACGGAAGGCAAGCAAAGAGTAACGGAAGGCAAGGAAGGCAAGGGAAAGCAAGGCAAGGGAAGGGTAACAGAAGGAACGGCACGGCAAGGGGAAACAAGGCTAAGGCACGGCAACGCACGGCTAGGCAATGCACGGCAAGGCAAGGAAAGGGTAACGCAAGGCAAGGCACGGTCAGGCAAGGCAAGGCTGATGCACGACAACGCACGGCTAGGCAATGCACGGCAAGGCAAGGAAAGGGTAACGCAAGGCAAGGCACGGTGAGGCAAGGCAAGGCAAATGCACGACAACGCACGGCTAGGCAATTCACGGCAAGGCAAGGAAAGGGTAACGCAAGGCAAGGCACGGTCAGGCGAGGCAAGGCTAAGGCACGACAACGCAAGGCTAGGCAATGCACGGAAGGCAAGCAAAGAGTAACGGAAGGCAAGGAAGGCAAGGGAAAGCAAGGGAAGGCAAGGGTAACAGAAGGAACGGCACGGCAAGGGGAAACAAGGCTAAGGCACGACAACGCACGGCTAGGCAATGCACGGCAAGGCAAGGAAAGGGTAACGCAAGGCAAGGCACCGTTACGCGAGGCAAGGCTGAGGCACGACAACGCAAGGCTAGGCAATGCACGGAAGGCAAGCAAAGAGTAACGGAAGGCAAGGAAGGCAAGGGAATGCAAGGGAAGGCAAGGGTAACGGAAGGAACGGCACGGTAAGGCAAGACAAGGCTAATGCACGACAACGCACGGCTAGGCAATTCACGGCAAGGCAAGGAAAGGGTAACGCAAGGCAAGGCACGGTCAGGCGAGGCAAGGCTAAGGCACGACAACGCAAGGCTAGGCAATGCACGGAAGGCAAGCAAAGAGGAACGGAAGGCAAGGAAGGCTAGGGAAAGCAGGGAAAGGCAAGGGTACCGGAAGGAACGGCACGGTAAGGGCAAACAAGACTAAGGCACGACAACACAGGGCTAGGCAATGCAGGGCAAGGCAAGGAAATGGTAACGCAAGGCAAGGCACGGTTTGGGGAGGCAAAGCTAATGCACGACAACGCAAGGCTAGGCAGTGCACGGCTAGACAAGGAAAGAGTAACGGAAGGAAAGGAAGGCAAGGCAAAGCAAGGCAAGGCAAGTGTAACAAAAGGCAAGGCACGGAAAGGGGAAACAAGGCTAAGGAACGGCAACGCACGGCTACGCAATGCACGGCCAGGCAAGGAAAGCGTAACGCAAGGCAAGGCACGGTAAGGCAAGACAAGGCTAATGCACGACAACGCACGGCTAGGCAATGCACGGCCAGGCAAGGAAAGGGTAACGCAAGGCAAGGCACGGTGAGGGAAGGCAAGGCAAATGCACGACAACGCACGGCTAGGCAATGCACGGCAAGGCAAGGAAAGGGTAACGCAAGGCAAGGCACGGTTTGGGGAGGAAGGCGAATGCACGACAACGCAAGGCTAGGCAATGCACGGAAGGCAAGCAAAGAGTAACGGAAGGCAAGGAAGGCAAGGGAAAGCAAGGCAAGGCAAGGGTAACAGAAGGAACGGCACGGCAAGGGGAAACAAGGCTAAGGCACGGCAACGCACGGCTAGGCAATGCACGGCAAGGCAAGGAAAGGGTAACGCAAGGCAAGGCACGGTCAGGCGATGCAAGGCTAAGGCACGACAACGCAAGGCTAGACAATGCACGGCCAGGCAAGGAAAGGGTAACGCAAGGCAAGGCACGGTGAGGGAAGGCAAGGCAAATGCACGACAACGCACGGCTAGGCAATGCACGGCAAGGCAAGGAAAGGGTAACGCAAGGCAAGGCACGGTCAGGCGAGGCAAGGCTAAGGCACGACAACGCAAGGCTAGGCAATGAACGGAAGGCAAGCAAAGAGTAACAGAAGGCAAGGAAGGCAAGGGAAAGCAAGGGAAGGCAAGGGCAACGAAAGGAACGGCACGGTAAGGGGAAACAAAGCTAAGGCACGACAATGCAGGGCTAGGCAATGCACGGCAAGGCAAGGAAAGGGTAACGCAAGGCAAAGCACGGTGAGGCAAGACAAGGCAAATGCACGACAACGCACGGCTAGGCAATGCACGGCAAGGCAAGGAAAGGGTAACTCAAGGCAAGGCACGGTCAGGCGAGGCAAGGCTAAGGCACGACAACGCAAGGCTAGGAAATGCACGGAAGGCAAGCAAAGAGTAACGGAAGGCAAGGAAGGCAAGGGAAAGCAGGGGAAGGCAAGGGTAACGAAAGGAACGGAACGGTAAGGGGAAACAAGGCTAAGGCACGACAACACAGGGCTAGGCAATGCAGGGCAAGGCAAGGAAAGGGTAACGCAAGGCAAGGCACGGTTTGGGGAGGAAGGCGCATGCACGACAACGCAAGGCTAGGCAATGCACGGAAGGCAAGCAAAGAGTAACGGAAGGCAAGGAAGGCAAGGGAAAGCAAGGCAAGGCAAGGGTAACAGAAGGAACGGCACGGCAAGGGGAAACAAGTCTAAGGCACGGCAACGCACGGCTAGGCAATGCACGGCAAGGCAAGGAAAGGGTAACGCAAGGCAAGGCACGGTGAGGCAAGGCAAGGCTGATGCACAACAACGCACGGCTAGGCAATGCACGGTTAGGCAAGGAAAGGGTAACGCAAGGCAAGGCACGGTCAGGCGAGGCAAGGCTAAGGCACGACAACGCAAGGCTAGGCAATGCACGGCAAGGCAAGGGAAGGGTAACGCAAGGCAAGGCACGGTAAGGCGCGGCAAGGCTAAGGCACGACAACGCAAGGCTAGGCAATAAACGGAAGGCAAGCAAAGAGTAACGGAAGGCAAGGAAGGCAAGGGAAAGCAGGGGAAGGGAAGGGTAACGGAAGGAACGGCACGGTAAGGGGAAACAAGGCTAAGGCACGACAACGCAGGGCTAGCCAATGCACGGCAAGGAAAGGAAAGGGTAACGCAAGGCAAGGCACCGTTACGCGAGGCAAGTCTAAGGCACGACAACGCAAGGCTGGGCAATGCACGGAAGGCAAGCAAAGAGTAACGGAAGGGAAGGAAGGCAAGGGAAAGCAAGGCAAGGCAAGGGTAACGGAAGGAACGGCACGGCAAGGGGAAACAAGGCTAAGGCACGGCAACGCACGGCTAGGCAATGCACGGCAATGCAAGGAAAGGGTAACGCAAGGCAAGGCACGGTGAGGCAAGGCAAGGCTAATGCACGACAACGCACGGCTAGGCAATGCACGGCAAGGCACGGAAAGGGTAACGCAAGGCAAGGCACGGTCAGGCGAGGCAAGGCTAAGGCACGACAACTAAAGGCTAGGCAATAAACGGAAGGCAAGCAAAGAGTAACAGAAGGCAAGGAAGGCAAGGGAAAGCATGGGAAGGCAAGGGTAACGGAAGGAACGGCACGGTAAGGGGAAACAAGGCTAAGGCACGACAACGCAGGGCTAGCCAATGCACGGCAAGGAAAGGAAAGGGTAACGCAAGGCAAGGCACCGTTACGCGAGGCAAGGCTAAGGCACGACAACGCAAGGCTAGGCAATGCACGGAAGGCAAGCAAAGAGTAACGGAAGGCAAGGAAGGCAAGGGAAAGCAAGGCAAGGCAAGGGTAACGGAAGGAACGGCACGGCAAGGGGAAGCAAGGCTAAGGCACGGCAACGCACGGCTAGGCAATGCACGGCAAGGCAAGGAAAGGGTAACGCAAGGCAAGGCACTGTCAGGCGAGGCAAGGCCAAGACACGACAACGCAAGGCTAGGCAATGCACGGAAGGAAAGCAAAGAGTAACGGAAGGCAATGAAAGTAAGGGAAAGCAAAGGAAGGTAAGGGTAACGCAAGGCAAGGCACGGTAAGGCAAGACAAGGCTAATGCACGACAACGCACGGCTAGGCAATTCACGGCAAGGCAAGGAAAGGGTAACGCAAGGCAAGGCACGGTCAGGCGAGGCAAGGCTAAGGCACGACAACGCAAGGCTAGGCAATGCACGGAAGGCAAGCAAAGAGGAACGGAAGGCAAGGAAGGCTAGGGAAAGCAGGGAAAGGCAAGGGTAACGGAAGGAACGGCACGGTAAGGGCAAACAAGACTAAGGCACGACAACACAGGGCTAGGCAATGCAGGGCAAGGCAAGGAAATGGTAACGCAAGGCAAGGCACGGTTTGGAGAGGCAAAGCTAATGCACGACAACGCAAGGCTAGGCAGTGCACGGCTAGGCAAGGAATGAGTAACGGAAGGAAAGGAAGGCAAGGCAAAGCAAGGCAAGGCAAGGGCAACGAAAGGAACGGCACGGTAAGGGGAAACAAAGCTAAGGCACGACAATGCAGGGCTAGGCAATGCACGGCAAGGCAAGGAAGGGGTAACGCAAGGCAAAGCACGGTGACGCAAGACAAGGCAAATGCACGACAACGCACGGCTAGGCAATGCACGGCAAGGCAAGGAAAGGGTAACTCAAGGCAAGGCACGGTCAGGCGAGGCAAGGCTAAGGCACGACAACGCAAGGCTAGGCAATCCACGGAAGGCAAGCAAAGAGGAACGGAAGGCAAGGAAGGCTAGGGAAAGCAGGGAAAGGCAAGGGTAACGGAAGGAACGGCACGGTAAGGGCAAACAAGACTAAGGCACGACA
Source organism: Macrotis lagotis (assembly GCF_037893015.1). NCBI lineage: Eukaryota > Metazoa > Chordata > Mammalia > Peramelemorphia > Peramelidae > Macrotis > Macrotis lagotis. The sequence goes on from NW_027422232.1 coordinate 74,365, forward strand.
ACACAGGGCTAGGCAATGCAGGGCAAGGCAAGGAAATGGTAACGGAAGGCACCGCACGGTTTGGGGAGGCAAAGCTAATGCACGACAACGCAAGGCTAGGCAGTGCACGGCTAGGCAAGGAAAGAGTAACGGAAGGAAAGGAAGGCAAGGCAAAGCAAGGCAAGGCAAGTGTAACAAAAGGCAAGGCACGGCAAGGGGAAACAAGGCTAAGGAACGGCAACGCACGGCTACGCAATGCACGGCCAGGCAAGGAAAGGGTAACGCAAGGCAAGGCACGGTAAGGCAAGACAAGGCTAATGCACGACAACGCACGGCTAGGCAATGCACGGCCAGGCAAGGAAAGGGTAACGCAAGGCAAGGCACGGTGAGGCAAGGCAAGGCAAATGCACGACAACGCACGGCTAGGCAATGCACGGCAAGGCAAGGAAAGGGTAACGCAAGGCAAGGCACGGTCAGGCGAGGCAAGGCTAAGGCACGACAACGCAAGGCTAGGGAATGAACGGAAGGCAAGCAAAGAATAACGGAAGGCAAGGAAGGCTAGGGAAAGCAGGGAAAGGCAAGGGTAACGGAAGGAACGGCACCGTAAGGGCAAACAAGACTAAGGCACGACAACACAGGGCTAGGCAATGCAGGGCAAGGCAAGGAAATGGTAACGCAAGGCAAGGCACGGTTTGGGGAGGCAAAGCTAATGCACGACAACGCAAGGCTAGGCAGTGCACGGCTAGGCAAGGAAAGAGTAACGGAAGGAAAGGAAGGCAAGGCAAAGCAAGGCAAGGCAAGTGTAACAAAAGGCAAGGCACGGCAAGGGGAAACAAGGCTAAGGAACGGCAACGCACGGCTACGCAATGCAAGGCCAGGCAAGGAAAGGGTAACGCAAGGCATGGCACGGTAAGGCAAGACAAGGCAAATGCACGACAACTCACGGCTAGGCAATGCACGGCAAGGCAAGGAAAGGGTAACGCAAGGCAAGGCACGGTCAGGCGAGCTAAGGCTAAGGCACGACAACGCAAGGCTAGGCAATGCACGGAAGGCAAGCAAAGAGTAACGGAAGGCAAGGAAGGCAAGGGAAAGCAAGTGAAGGCAAGGGCAACGAAAGGAACGGCACGGTACGGGGAAACAAAGCTAAGGCACGACAATGCAGGGCTAGGCAATGCACGGCAAGGCAAGGAATGGGTAACGCAAGGCAAAGCACGGTGAGGCAAGACAAGGCTAATGCACGACAACGCACGGCTAGGCAATGCACGGCCAGCCAAGGAAAGGGTAACGCAAGGCAAGGCACGGTGAGGGAAGGCAAGGCAAATGCACGACAACGCACGGCTAGGCAATGCACGGCAAGGCAAGGAAAGGGTAACGCAAGGCAAGGCACGGTTTGGGGAGGAAGGCGAATGCACGACAACGCAAGGCTAGGCAATGCACGGAAGGCAAGCAAAGAGTAACGGAAGGCAAGGAAGGCAAGGGAAAGCAAGGCAAGGCAAGGGTAACAGAAGGAACGGCACGGCAAGGGGAAACAAGGCTAAGGCACGGCAACGCACGGCTAGGCAATGCACGGCAAGGCAAGGAAAGGGTAACGCAAGGCAAGGCACGGTCAGGCGATGCAAGGCTAAGGCACGACAACGCAAGGCTAGACAATGCACGGCCAGGCAAGGAAAGGGTAACGCAAGGCAAGGCACGGTGAGGGAAGGCAAGGCAAATGCACGACAACGCACGGCTAGGCAATGCACGGCAAGGCAAGGAAAGGGTAACGCAAGGCAAGGCACGGTCAGGCGAGGCAAGGCTAAGGCACGACAACGCAAGGCTAGGCAATGAACGGAAGGCAAGCAAAGAGTAACAGAAGGCAAGGAAGGCAAGGGAAAGCAAGGGAAGGCAAGGGCAACGAAAGGAACGGCACGGTAAGGGGAAACAAAGCTAAGGCACGACAATGCAGGGCTAGGCAATGCACGGCAAGGCAAGGAAAGGGTAACGCAAGGCAAAGCACGGTGAGGCAAGACAAGGCAAATGCACGACAACGCACGGCTAGGCAATGCACGGCAAGGCAAGGAAAGGGTAACTCAAGGCAAGGCACGGTCAGGCGAGGCAAGGCTAAGGCACGACAACGCAAGGCTAGGAAATGCACGGAAGGCAAGCAAAGAGTAACGGAAGGCAAGGAAGGCAAGGGAAAGCAGGGGAAGGCAAGGGTAACGAAAGGAACGGAACGGTAAGGGGAAACAAGGCTAAGGCACGACAACACAGGGCTAGGCAATGCAGGGCAAGGCAAGGAAAGGGTAACGCAAGGCAAGGCACGGTTTGGGGAGGAAGGCGCATGCACGACAACGCAAGGCTAGGCAATGCACGGAAGGCAAGCAAAGAGTAACGGAAGGCAAGGAAGGCAAGGGAAAGCAAGGCAAGGCAAGGGTAACAGAAGGAACGGCACGGCAAGGGGAAACAAGTCTAAGGCACGGCAACGCACGGCTAGGCAATGCACGGCAAGGCAAGGAAAGGGTAACGCAAGGCAAGGCACGGTGAGGCAAGGCAAGGCTGATGCACAACAACGCACGGCTAGGCAATGCACGGTTAGGCAAGGAAAGGGTAACGCAAGGCAAGGCACGGTCAGGCGAGGCAAGGCTAAGGCACGACAACTCAAGGCTAGGCAATGCACGGCAAGGCAAGGGAAGGGTAACGCAAGGCAAGGCACGGTAAGGCGCGGCAAGGCTAAGGCACGACAACGCAAGGCTAGGCAATAAACGGAAGGCAAGCAAAGAGTAACGGAAGGCAAGGAAGGCAAGGGAAAGCAGGGGAAGGGAAGGGTAACGGAAGGAACGGCACGGTAAGGGGAAACAAGGCTAAGGCACGACAACGCAGGGCTAGCCAATGCACGGCAAGGAAAGGAAAGGGTAACGCAAGGCAAGGCACCGTTACGCGAGGCAAGTCTAAGGCACGACAACGCAAGGCTGGGCAATGCACGGAAGGCAAGCAAAGAGTAACGGAAGGGAAGGAAGGCAAGGGAAAGCAAGGAAAGGCAAGTGTAACGGAAGGCCCGGCACGGCAAGTCAAGGCAAGGCTAAGGCAAGGCAACGCAAGTCTAGGCAATGCATGGCAAGGCAAGGAAAGGGTAACGGAAGGCAAGGCACGGTGAGGCAAGGCAAGGCTAATGCACGACAACGCACGGCTAGGCAATGCACGGCAAGGCACGGAAAGGGTAACGCAAGGCAAGGCACGGTCAGGCGAGGCAAGGCTAAGGCACGACAACTAAAGGCTAGGCAATAAACGGAAGGCAAGCAAAGAGTAACAGAAGGCAAGGAAGGCAAGGGAAAGCATGGGAAGGCAAGGGTAACGGAAGGAACGGCACGGTAAGGGGAAACAAGGCTAAGGCACGACAACGCAGGGCTAGCCAATGCACGGCAAGGAAAGGAAAGGGTAACGCAAGGCAAGGCACCGTTACGCGAGGCAAGGCTAAGGCACGACAACGCAAGGCTAGGCAATGCACGGAAGGCAAGCAAAGAGTAACGGAAGGCAAGGAAGGCAAGGGAAAGCAAGGCAAGGCAAGGGTAACGGAAGGAACGGCACGGCAAGGGGAAGCAAGGCTAAGGCACGGCAACGCACGGCTAGGCAATGCACGGCAAGGCAAGGAAAGGGTAACGCAAGGCAAGGCACTGTCAGGCGAGGCAAGGCCAAGACACGACAACGCAAGGCTAGGCAATGCACGGAAGGAAAGCAAAGAGTAACGGAAGGCAATGAAAGTAAGGGAAAGCAAAGGAAGGTAAGGGTAACGCAAGGCAAGGCACGGTAAGGCAAGACAAGGCTAATGCACGACAACGCACGGCTAGGCAATTCACGGCAAGGCAAGGAAAGGGTAACGCAAGGCAAGGCACGGTCAGGCGAGGCAAGGCTAAGGCACGACAACGCAAGGCTAGGCAATGCACGGAAGGCAAGCAAAGAGGAACGGAAGGCAAGGAAGGCTAGGGAAAGCAGGGAAAGGCAAGGGTAACGGAAGGAACGGCACGGTAAGGGCAAACAAGACTAAGGCACGACAACACAGGGCTAGGCAATGCAGGGCAAGGCAAGGAAATGGTAACGCAAGGCAAGGCACGGTTTGGAGAGGCAAAGCTAATGCACGACAACGCAAGGCTAGGCAGTGCACGGCTAGGCAAGGAATGAGTAACGGAAGGAAAGGAAGGCAAGGCAAAGCAAGGCAAGGCAAGGGCAACGAAAGGAACGGCACGGTAAGGGGAAACAAAGCTAAGGCACGACAATGCAGGGCTAGGCAATGCACGGCAAGGCAAGGAAGGGGTAACGCAAGGCAAAGCACGGTGACGCAAGACAAGGCAAATGCACGACAACGCACGGCTAGGCAATGCACGGCAAGGCAAGGAAAGGGTAACTCAAGGCAAGGCACGGTCAGGCGAGGCAAGGCTAAGGCACGACAACGCAAGGCTAGGCAATCCACGGAAGGCAAGCAAAGAGGAACGGAAGGCAAGGAAGGCTAGGGAAAGCAGGGAAAGGCAAGGGTAACGGAAGGAACGGCACGGTAAGGGCAAACAAGACTAAGGCACGACAACACAGGGCTAGGCAATGCAGGGCAAGGCAAGGAAATGGTAACGGAAGGCACCGCACGGTTTGGGGAGGCAAAGCTAATGCACGACAACGCAAGGCTAGGCAGTGCACGGCTAGGCAAGGAAAGAGTAACGGAAGGAAAGGAAGGCAAGGCAAAGCAAGGCAAGGCAAGTGTAACAAAAGGCAAGGCACGGCAAGGGGAAACAAGGCTAAGGAACGGCAACGCACGGCTACGCAATGCACGGCCAGGCAAGGAAAGGGTAACGCAAGGCAAGGCACGGTAAGGCAAGACAAGGCTAATGCACGACAACGCACGGCTAGGCAATGCACGGCCAGGCAAGGAAAGGGTAACGCAAGGCAAGGCACGGTGAGGCAAGGCAAGGCAAATGCACGACAACGCACGGCTAGGCAATGCACGGCAAGGCAAGGAAAGGGTAACGCAAGGCAAGGCACGGTCAGGCGAGGCAAGGCTAAGGCACGACAACGCAAGGCTAGGCAATGAACGGAAGGCAAGCAAAGAATAACGGAAGGCAAGGAAGGCTAGGGAAAGCAGGGAAAGGCAAGGGTAACGGAAGGAACGGCACCGTAAGGGCAAACAAGACTAAGGCACGACAACACAGGGCTAGGCAATGCAGGGCAAGGCAAGGAAATGGTAACGCAAGGCAAGGCACGGTTTGGGGAGGCAAAGCTAATGCACGACAACGCAAGGCTAGGCAGTGCACGGCTAGGCAAGGAAAGAGTAACGGAAGGAAAGGAAGGCAAGGCAAAGCAAGGCAAGGCAAGTGTAACAAAAGGCAAGGCACGGCAAGGGGAAACAAGGCTAAGGAACGGCAACGCACGGCTACGCAATGCACGGCCAGGCAAGGAAAGGGTAACGCAAGGCAAGGCACGGTAAGGCAAGACAAGGCAAATGCACGACAACTCACGGCTAGGCAATGCACGGCAAGGCAAGGAAAGGGTAACGCAAGGCAAGGCACGGTCAGGCGAGGCAAGGCTAAGGCACGACAACGCAAGGCTAGGCAATGAACGGAAGGCAAGCAAAGAGTAACGGAAGGCAAGGAAGGCAAGGGAAAGCAAAGTAAGGCAAGGGCAACGAAAGGAACGGCACGGTAAGGGGAAACAAAGCTAAGGCACGACAACGCACGGCTAGGCAATGCACGGCAAGGCAAGGAAAGGGTAACGCAAGGCAAGGCACGGTGAGGCAAGGCAAGGCTAATGCACGACAACGCACGGCTAGGCAATGCACGGCCAGCCAAGGAAAGGGTAACGCAAGGCAAGGCACGGTCAGGGAAGGCAAGGCAAATGCACGACAACGCACGGCTAGGCAATGCACGGCAAGGCAAGGAAAGGGTAACGCAAGGCAAGGCACGGTTTGGGGAGGAAGGCGAATGCACGACAACGCAAGGCTAGGCAATGCACGGAAGGCAAGCAAAGAGTAACGGAAGGCAAGGAAGGCAAGGGAAAGCAAGGCAAGGCAAGGGTAACAGAAGGAACGGCACGGCAAGGGGAAACAAGGCTAAGGCACGGCAACGCACGGCTAGGCAATGCACGGCAAGGCAAGGAAAGGGTAACGCAAGGCAAGGCACGGTCAGGCGAGGCAAGGCTAAGGCACGACAACGCAAAGCTAGACAATGCACGGCCAGGCAAGGAAAGGGTAACGCAAGGCAAGGCACGGTGAGGGAAGGCAAGGCAAATGCACGACAACGCACGGCTAGGTAATGCACGGCAAGGCAAGGAAAGGGTAACGCAAGGCAAGGCACGGTCAGGCGAGGCAAGGCTAAGGCACGACAACGCAAGGCTAGGCAATGAACGGAAGGCAAGCAAAGAGTAACGGAAGGCAAGGAAGGCAAGGGAAAGCAAGGGAAGGCAAGGGCAACGAAAGGAACGGCACGGTAAGGGGAAACAAAGCTAAGGCACGACAATGCAGGGCTAGGCAATGCACGGCAAGGCAAGGAAAGGGTAACGCAAGGCAAAGCACGGTGAGGCAAGACAAGGCAAATGCACGACAACGCACGGCTAGGCAATGCACGGCAAGGCAAGGAAAGGGTAACTCAAGGCAAGGCACGGTCAGGCGAGGCAAGGCTAAGGCACGACAACGCAAGGCTAGGAAATGCACGGAAGGCAAGCAAAGAGTAACGGAAGGCAAGGAAGGCAAGGGAAAGCAGGGGAAGGCAAGGGTAACGAAAGGAACGGCACGGTAAGGGGAAACAAGGCTAAGGCACGACAACACAGGGCTAGGCAATGCAGGGCAAGGCAAGGAAAGGGTAACGCAAGGCAAGGCACGGTTTGGGGAGGAAGGCGCATGCACGACAACGCAAGGCTAGGCAATGCACGGAAGGCAAGCAAAGAGTAACGGAAGGCAAGGAAGGCAAGGGAAAGCAAGGCAAGGCAAGGGTAACAGAAGGAACGGCACGGCAAGGGGAAACAAGTCTAAGGCACGGCAACGCACGGCTAGGCAATGCACGGCAAGGCAAGGAAAGGGTAACGCAAGGCAAGGCACGGTGAGGCAAGGCAAGGCTGATGCACGACAACGCACGGCTAGGCAATGCACGGCAAGGCAAGGAAAGGGTAACGCAAGGCAAGGCACGGTCAGGCGAGGCAAGGCTAAGGCACGACAACTCAAGGCTAGGCAATGCACGGCAAGGCAAGGAAAGGGTAACGCAAGGCAAGGCACGGTAAGGCGCGGCAAGGCTAAGGCACGACAACGCAAGGCTAGGCAATAAACGGAAGGCAAGCAAAGAGTAACGGAAGGCAAGGAAGGCAAGGGAAAGCAGGGGAAGGGAAGGGTAACGGAAGGAACGGCACGGTAAGGGGAAACAAGGCTAAGGCACGACAACGCAGGGCTAGCCAATGCACGGCAAGGAAAGGAAAGGGTAACGCAAGGCAAGGCAGCGTTACGCGAGGCAAGTCTAAAGCACGACAACGCAAGGCTGGGCAATGCACGGAAGGCAAGCAAAGAGTAACGGAAGGGAAGGAAGGCAAGGGAAAGCAAGGCAAGGCAAGGGTAACGGAAGGAACGGCACGGCAAGGGGAAACAAGGCTAAGGCACGGCAACGCACGGCTAGGCAATGCACGGCAAGGCAAGGAAAGGGTAACGCAAGGCAAGGCACTGTCAGGCGAGGCAAGGCTAAGGCACGACAACGCAAGGCTAGGCAATGCACGGAAGGAAAGCAAAGAGTAACGGAAAGCCATGAAAGGAAGGGAAAGCAAGGCAAGGTAAGGGTAACGCAAGGCAAGGGACGGTGAGGCAAGGCAAGGCTGATGCACGACAACGCACGGCTGTGCAATTCACGGCAAGGCAAGGAAAGGGTAACGCAAGGCAAGGCACGGTCAGGGGAGGCTAGGCTAAGGCACGACAACGCAAGGCTAGGCAATGAACGGAAGGCAAGCAAAGAGTAACGGAAGGCAAGGAAGGCAAGGGAAAGCAAGGCAAGGCAAGGGTAACAGAAGGAACGGCACGGCAAGGGGAAACAAGGCTAAGGAACGGCAACGCACGGCTAGGCAATGCACGGCAAGGCAAGGAAAGGGTAACGCACGGCAAGGCACGGTGAGGCAAGGCAAGGCTGATGCACGACAACGCACGGCTACGCAATGCACGGCAAGGCACGGAAAGGGTAACGCAAGGCAAGGCACGGTCAGGCGAGGCAAGGCTAAGGCACGACAACTAAAGGCTAGGCAATAAACGGAAGGCAAGCAAAGAGTAACAGAAGGCAAGGAAGGCAAGGGAAAGCAGGGGAAGGCAAGGGTAACGGAAGGAACGGCACGGTAAGGGGAAACAAGGCTAAGGCACGACAACGCAGGGCTAGCCAATGCACGGCAAGGAAAGGAAAGGGTAACGCAAGGCAAGGCACCGTTACGCGAGGCAAGGCTAAGGCACGACAACGCAAGTCTAGGCAATGCACGGAAGGCAAGCAAAGAGTAACGGAAGGCAAGGAAGGCAAGGGAAAGCAAGGCAAGGCAAGGGTAACGGAAGGAACGGCACGGCAAGGGGAAGCAAGGCTAAGGCACGGCAACGGACGGCTAGGCAATGCACGGCAAGGCAAGGAAAGGGTAACGCAAGGCAAGGCACTGTCAGGCGAGGCAAGGCCAAGACACGACAACGCAAGGCTAGGCAATGCACGGAAGGAAAGCAAAGAGTAACGGAAGGCAATGAAAGTAAGGGAAAGCAAAGCAAGGTAAGGGTAACGCAAGGCAAGGCACGGTAAGGCAAGACAAGGCTAATGCACGACAACGCACGGCTAGGCAATTCACGGCAAGGCAAGGAAAGGGTAACGCAAGGCAACGCACGGTCAGGCGAGGCAAGGCTAAGGCACGACAACGCAAGGCTAGGCAATGCACGGAAGGCAAGCAAAGAGGAACGGAAGGCAAGGAAGGCTAGGGAAAGCAGGGAAAGGCAAGGGTAACGGAAGGAACGGCACGGTAAGGGCAAACAAGACTAAGGCACGACAACACAGGAATAGGCAATGCAGGGCAAGGCAAGGAAATGGTAACGCAAGGCAAGGCACGGTTTGGAGAGGCAAAGCTAATGCACGACAACGCAAGGCTAGGCAGTGCACGGCTAGGCAAGGAATGAGTAACGGAAGGAAAGGAAGGCAAGGCAAAGCAAGGCAAGGCAAGTGTAACAAAAGGCAAGGCACGGCAAGGGGAAACAAGGCTAAGGAACGGCAACGCACGGCTATGCAATGCACGGCCAGGCAAAGAAAGGGTAACGCAAGGCAAGGCACGGTAAGGCAAGACAAGGCTAATGCACGACAACGCACGGCTAGGCAATGCACGGCCAGGCAAGGAAAGGGTAACGCAAGGCAAGGCACGGTGAGGGAAGGCAAGGCAAATGCACGACAACGCACGGCTAGGCAATGCACGGCAAGGCAAGGAAAGGGTAACGCAAGGCAAGGCACGGTCAGGCGAGGCAAGGCTAAGGCACGACAACGCAAGGCTAGGCAATGAACGGAAGGCAAGCAAAGAGTAACGGAAGGCAAGGAAGGCAAGGGAAAGCAAGGGAAGGCAAGGGCAACGAAAGGAACGGCACGGTAAGGGGAAACAAAGCTAAGGCACGACAATGCAGGGCTAGGCAATGCACGGCAAGGCAAGGAAGGGGTAACGCAAGGCAAAGCACGGTGACGCAAGACAAGGCAAATGCACGACAACGCACGGCTAGGCAATGCACGGCAAGGCAAGGAAAGGGTAACTCAAGGCAAGGCACGGTCAGGCGAGGCAAGGCTAAGGCACGACAACGCAAGGCTAGGCAATCCACGGAAGGCAAGCAAAGAGGAACGGAAGGCAAGGAAGGCTAGGGAAAGCAGGGAAAGGCAAGGGTAACGGAAGGAACGGCACGGTAAGGGCAAACAAGACTAAGGCACGACAACACAGGGCTAGGCAATGCAGGGCAAGGTAAGGAAATGGTAACGGAAGGCACGGCACGGTTTGGGGAGGCAAAGCTAATGCACGACAACGCAAGGCTAGGCAGTGCACGGCTAGGCAAGGAAAGAGTAACGGAAGGAAAGGAAGGCAAGGCAAAGCAAGGCAAGGCAAGTGTAACAAAAGGCAAGGCACGGCAAGGGGAAACAAGGCTAAGGAACGGCAACGCACGGCTACGCAATGCACGGCCAGGCAAGGAAAGGGTAACGCAAGGCAAGGCACGGTAAGGCAAGACAAGGCTAATGCACGACAACGCACGGCTAGGCAATGCACGGCCAGGCAAGGAAAGGGTAACGCAAGGCAAGGCACGGTGAGGGAAGGCAAGGCAAATGCACGACAACGCACGGCTAGGCAATGCACGGCAAGGCAAGGAAAGGGTAACGCAAGGCAAGGCACGGTTTGGGGAGGAAGGCGAATGCACGACAACGCAAGGCTAGGCAATGCACGGAAGGCAAGCAAAGAGTAACGGAAGGCAAGGAAGGCAAGGGAAAGCAAGGCAAGGCAAGGGTAACAGAAGGAACGGCACGGCAAGGGGAAACAAGGCTAAGGCACGGCAACGCACGGCTAGGCAATGCACGGCAAGGCAAGGAAAGGGTAACGCAAGGCAAGGCACGGTCAGGCGAGGCAAGGCTAAGGCACGACAACGCAAGGCTAGGCAATGCACGGCAAGGCAAGGAAAGGGTAACGCAAGGCAAGGCACGGTAAGGCGCGGCAAGGCTAAGGCACGACAACGCAAGGCTAGGCAATAAACGGAATGCAAGCAAAGAGTAACGGAAGGCAAGGAAGGCAAGGGAAAGCAGGGGAAGGCAAGGGTAACGGAAGGAACGGCACGGTAAGGGGAAACAAGGCTAAGGCACGACAACGCAGGGCTAGCCAATGCACGGCAAGGAAAGGAAAGGGTAACGCAAGGCAAGGCACCGTTACGCGAGGCAAGGCTAAGGCACGACAACGCAAGGCTAGGCAATGCACGGAAGGCAAGCAAAGAGTAACGGAAGGCAAGGAAGGCAAGGGAAAGCAAGGCAAGGCAAGGGTAACGGAAGGAACGGCACGGCAAGGGGAAACAAGGCTAAGGCACGGCAACGCACGGCTAGGCAATGCACGGCAAGGCAAGGAAAGGGTAACGCAAGGCAAGGCACGGTAAGGCAAGACAAGGCTAATGCACGACAACGCACGGCTAGGCAATGCACGACCAGGCAAAGAAAGGGTAACGCAAGGCAAGGCACGGTGAGGGAAGGCAAGGCAAATGCACGACAACTCACGGCTAGGCAATGCACGGCAAGGCAAGGAAAGGGTAACGCAAGGCAAGGCACGGTCAGGCGAGCTAAGGCTAAGGCACGACAACGCAAGGCTAGGCAATGAATGGAAGGCAAGCAAAGAGTAACGGAAGGCAAGGAAGGCAAGGGAAAGCAAGGGAAGGCAAGGGCAACGAAAGGAACGGCACGGTAAGGGGAAACAAAGCTAAGGCACGACAATGCACGGCTAGGCAATGCACGGCAAGGCAAGGAATGGGTAACGCAAGGCAAAGCACGGTGAGGCAAGACAAGGCAAATGCACGACAACGCACGGCTAGGCAATGCACGGAAGGCAAGCAAAGAGTAACGGAAGGCAAGGAAGGCAAGGGAAAGCAAGGCAAGGCAAGGGTAACGGAAGGAACGGCACGGCAAGGGGAAACAAGGCTAAGGCACGGCAACGCACGGCTAGGCAATGCACGGCAAGGCACGGAAAGGGTAACGCAAGGCAAGGCACGGTCAGGCGAGGCAAGGATAAGGCACGACAACGCAAGGCTAGGCAATGCACGGCAAGGCGAGGAAAGGGTAACGCAAGGCAAGGCACGGTCAGGCGCGGCAAGGCTAAGGCACGACAACGCAAGGCTAGGCAATAAACGGAAGGCAAGCAAAGAGTAACGGAAGGCAAGGAAGGCAAGGGAAAGCAGGGGAAGGCAAGGGTAACGGAAGGAACGGCACGGTAAGGGGAAACAAGGCTAAGGCACGACAACGCAGGGCTAGCCAATGCACGGCAAGGAAAGGAAAGGGTAACGCAAGGCAAGGCACCGTTACGCGAGGCAAGGCTAAGGCACGACAACGCAAGGCTAGGCAATGCACGGAAGGCAAGCAAAGAGTAACGGAAGGCAAGGAAGGCAAGGGAAAGCAAGGCAAGGGAAGGGTAACGGAAGGAACGGCACGGCAAGGGGAAACAAGGCTAAGGCACGGCAACGCACGGCTACGCAATGCACAGCCAGGCAAGGAAAGGGTAACGCAAGGCAAGGCACGGTAAGGCAAGACAAGGCTAATGCACGACAACGCACGGCTAGGCAATGCACGGCCAGGCAAGGAAAGGGTAACGCAAGGCAAGGCACGGTGAGGCAAGGCAAGGCAAATGCACGACAACGCACGGCTAGGCAATGCACGGCAAGGCAAGGAAAGGGTAACGCAAGGCAAGGCACGGTCAGGCGAGGCAAGGCTAAGGCACGACAACGCAAGGCTAGGCAATGAACGGAAGGCAAGCAAAGAATAACGGAAGGCAAGGAACGCTAGGGAAAGCAGGGAAAGGCAAGGGTAACGGAAGGAACGGCACGGTAAGGGCAAACAAGACTAAGGCACGACAACACAGGGCTAGGCAATGCAGGGCAAGGCAAGGAAATGGTAACGCAAGGCAAGGCACGGTTTGGGGAGGCAAAGCTAATGCACGACAACGCACGGCTAGGCAGTGCACGGCTAGGCAAGGAAAGCGTAACGGAAGGAAAGGAAGGCAAGGCAAAGCAAGGCAAGGCAAGTGTAACAAAAGGCAAGGCACGGCAAGGGGAAACAAGGCTAAGGAACGGCAACGCAGGGCTATGCAATGCACGGCCAGGCAAGGAAAGGGTAATGCAAGGCAAGGCACGGTAAGGCAAGACAAGGCTAATGCACGACAATGCACGGCTAGGCAATGCACGGCCAGGCAAGGAAAGGGTAACGCAAGGCAAGGTACGGTGAGGCAAGGCAAGGCTAATGCACGACAACGGACGCCTAGGCAATGCACGGCAAGGCAAGGAAAGGGTAACGCAAGGCAAGGCACGGTGAGGCAAGGCAAGGCTAAGGCACGACAACGCAAGGCTAGGCAATGAACGGAAGGCAAGCAAAGAGTAACGGAAGGCAAGGAAGGCAAGGGAAAGCAAGGGAAGGCAAGGGCAACGAAAGGAACGGCACGGTAAGGGGAAACAAAGCTAAGGCACGACAATGCAGGGCTAGGCAATGCACGGCAAGGCAAGGAAAGGGTAACGCAAGGCAAGGCACGGTAAGGCGCGGCAAGGCTAAGGCACGACAACGCAAGGCTAGGCAATAAACGGAAGGCAAGCAAAGAGTAACGGAAGGCAAGGAAGGCAAGGGAAAGCAAGGCAAGGCAAGGGTAACGGAAGGAACGGCACGGCAAGGGGAAACAAGGCTAAGGCACGGCAACGCACGGCTAGGCAATGCACGGCAAGGCAAGGAAAGGGTAACGCAAGGCAAGGCACGGTGAGGCAAGGCAAGGCTGATGCACGACAACGCACGGCTAGGCAATGCACGGCAAGGCAAGGAAAGGGTAACGCAAGGCAAGGCACGGTCAGGCGAGGCAAGGCTAAGGCACGACAACGCAAGGCTAGGCAATGCACGGCAAGGCAAGGAAAGGGTAACGCAAGGGAAGGCACCGTTACGCGAGGCAAGGCTAAGGCACGACAACGCAAGGCTAGGCAATGCACGGCAAGGCAAGGAAAGGGTAACGGAAGGCAAGGAAGGCAAGGGAAAGCAAGGCAAGGCAAGGGTAACGGAAGGAACGGCACGGCAAGGGGAAACAAGGCTAAGGCACGGCAACGCACGGCTAGGCAATACACGGCAAGGCAAGGAAAGGGTAACGCAAGGCAAGGCACTGTCAGGCGAGGCAAGGCTAAGGCACGACAACGCAAGGCTAGGCAATGCACGGAAGGCAAGCAAAGAGTAACGGAAGGCAATGAAAGTAAGGGAAAGCAAAGCAAGGTAAGGGTAACGCAAGGCAAGGCACGGTGAGGCAAGGCAAGGCTGATGCACGACAATGCACGGCTAGGCAATGCACGGCAAGGCAAGGAAAGGGTAACGCAAAGCAAGGCACGGTAAGGCGTGGCAAGGCTAAGGCACGACAACGCAAGGCTAGGCAATGCACGGAAGGCAAGCAAAGAGGAACGGAAGGCAAGGAAGGCTAGGGAAAGCAGGGAAAGGCAAGGGTAACGGAAGGAACGGCACGGTAAGGGCAAACAAGACTAAGGCACGACAACTCAGGGCTAGGCAATGCAGGGCAAGGCAAGGAAATGGTAACTCAAGGCAAGGCACGGTTTGGGGAGGCAAAGCTAATGCACGACAACGCAAGGCTAGGCAGTGCACGGCTAGGGAAGGAAAGAGTAACGGGAGGAAAGGAAGGCAAGGCAAAGCAAGGCAAGGCAAGTGTAACAAAAGGCAAGGCACGGCAAGGGGAAACAAGGCTAAGGAACGGCAACGCACGGCTACGCAATGCACGGCCAGGCAAGGAAAGGGTAACGCAAGGCAAGGCACGGTAAGGCAAGACAAGGCTAATGCACGACAATGCACGGCTAGGCAATGCACGGCCAGGCAAGGAAAGGGTAACGCAAGGCAAGGTACGGTGAGGCAAGGCAAGGCAAATGCACGACAACGCACGGCTAGGCAATGCACGGCAAGGCAAGGAAAGGGTAACGCAAGGCAAGGCACGGTCAGGCGAGGCAAGGCTAAGGCACGACAACGCAAGGCTAGGCAATGAACGGAAGGCAAGCAAAGAGTAACGGAAGGCAAGGAAGGCAAGGGAAAGCAAGGGAAGGCAAGGGCAACGAAAGGAACGGCACGGTAAGGGGAAACAAAGCTAAGGCACGACAATGCAGCGCTAGGCAATGCACGGCAAGGCAAGGAAAGGGTAACGCAAGGCAAAGCACGGTGAGGCAAGACAAGGCAAATGCACGACAACGCACGGCTAGGCAATGCACGGCAAGGCAAGGAAAGGGTAACGCAAGGCAAGGCACGGTCAGGCGAGGCAAGGCTAAGGCACGACAACGCAAGGCTAGGCAATGCACGGAAGGAAAGCAAAGAGTAACGGAAGGCAAGGAAAGGAAGGGAAAGCAAGGCACGGTAAGGGTAACGCAAGGCAAGGCACGGTGAGGCAAGGCAAGGCTGATGCACGACAACGCACGGCTAGGCAATTCACGGCAAGGCAAGGAAAGGGTAACGCAAGGCAAGGCACGGTCAGGCGAGGCAAGGCTAAGGCACGACAACGCAAGGCTAGGCAATGCACGGAAGGCAAGCAAAGAGGAACGGAAGGCAAGGAAGGCTAGGGAAAGCAGGGAAAGGCAAGGGTAACGGAAGGAACGGCACGGTAAGGGCAAACAAGACTAAGGCACGACAACGCAGGGCTAGCCAATGCACGGCAAGGAAAGGAAAGGGTAACGCAAGGCAAGGCACCGTTACGCGAGGCAAGGCTAAGGCACGACAACGCAAGGCTAGGCAATGCACGGAAGGCAAGCAAAGAGGAACGGAAGGCAAGGAAGGCTAGGGAATGCAGGGAAAGGCAAGGGTAACGGAAGGAACGGCACGGTAAGGGCAAACAAGACTAAGGCACGACAACACAGGGCTAGGCAATGCAGGGCAAGGCAAGGAAATGGTAACGCAAGGCAAGGCACGGTTTGGGGAGGCAAAGCTAATGCACGACAACGCAAGGCTAGGCAGTGCACGGCTAGGCAAGGAAAGAGTAACGGAAGGAAAGGAAGGCAAGGCAAAGCAAGGCAAGGCAAGTGTAACAAAAGGCAAGGCACGGCAAGGGGAAACAAGGCTAATGCACGACAACGCACGGCTAGGCAATGCACGGCCAGGAAAGGAAAGGGTAACGCAAGGCAAGGCACGGTGAGGCAAGGCAAGGCAAATGCACGACAACGCACGGCTAGGCAATGCACGGCAAGGCAAGGAAAGGGTATCGCAAGGCAAGGCACGGTCAGGCGAGGCAAGGCTAAGGCACGACAACGCAAGGCTAGGCAATGAACGGAAGGCAAGCAAAGAGTAACGGAAGGCAAGGAAGGCAAGGGAATGCAAGGGAAGGCAAGGGCAACGAAAGGAACGGCACGGTAAGGGGAAACAAAGCTAAGGCACGACAATGCAGGGCTAGGCAATGCACGGCAAGGCAAGGAAAGGGTAACGCAAGGCAAAGCACGGTGAGGCAAGACAAGGCAAATGCACGACAACGCACGGCTAGGCAATGCACGGCAAGGCAAGGAAAGGGTAACTGAAGGCAAGGCACGGTCAGGCGAGGCAAGGCTAAGGCACGACAACGCAAGGCTAGGCAATGCACGGAAGGCAAGCAAAGAGTAACGGAAGGCAAGGAAGGCAAGGGAAAGCAGGGGAAGGCAAGGGTAACGAAAGGAACGGCACGGTAAGGGGAAACAAGGCTAAGGCACGACAACACAGGGCTAGGCAATGCAGGGCAAGGCAAGGAACGGGTAACGCAAATCAAGGCACGGTTTGGGGAGGAAGGCGAATGCACGACAACGCAAGGCTAGGCAATGCACGGAAGGCAAGCAAAGAGTAACGGAAGGCAAGGCACGGTCAGGCGAGGCAAGGCTAAGGCACGACAACGCAAGGCTAGGCAATGAACGGAAGGCAAGCAAAGAGTAACGGAAGGCAAGGAAGGCAAGGGAAAGCAAGGGAAGGCAAGGGCAACGAAAGGAACGGCACGGTAAGGGGAAACAAAGCTAAGGCACGACAATGCAGGGCTAGGCAAAGCACGGCAAGGCAAGGAAAGGGTAACGCAAGGCAAAGCACGGTGAGGCAAGACAAGGCAAATGCACGACAACGCACGGCTAGGCAATGCACGGCAAGGCAAGGAAAGGGTAACTCAAGGCAAGGCACGGTCAGGCGAGGCAAGGCTAAGGCACGAAAACGCAAGGCTAGGCAATGCACGGAAGGCAAGCAAAGAGTAACGGAAGGCAAGGAAGGCAAGGGAAAGCAGGGGAAGGCAAGGGTAACAGAAGGAACGTCACGGCAAGGGGAAACAAGGCTAAGGCACGGCAACGCACGGCTAGGCAATGAACGGAAAGGCAAGGAAAGGGTAACGCAAGGCAAGGCACGGTGAGGCAAGGCAAGGCTGATGCACGACAACGCACGGCTAGGCAATGCACGGCAAGGCAAGGAAAGGGTAACGCAAGGCAAGGCACGGTCAGGCGAGGCAAGGCTAAGGCACGACAACGCAAGGCTAGGCAATGCACGGCAAGGCAAGGAAAGGGTAACGCAAGGCAAGGCACGGTAAGGCGCGGCAAGGCTAAGGCACGACAACGCAAGGCTAGGCAATAAACGGAAGGCAAGCAAAGAGTAACGGAAGGCAAGGAAGGCAAGGGAAAGCAAGGCAAGGCAAGGGTAACGGAAGGAACGGCACGGCAAGGGGAAACAAGGCTAAGGCACGGCAACGCACGGCTAGGCAATGCACGGCAAGGCAAGGAAAGGGTAACGCAAGGCAAGGCACTGTCAGGCGAGGCAAGGCTAAGGCACGACAACGCAAGGCTAGGCAATGCACGGAAGGCAAGCAAAGAGGAACGGAAGGCAAGGAAGGCTAGGGAATGCAGGGAAAGGCAAGGGTAACGGAAGGAACGGCACGGTAAGGGCAAACAAGACTAAGGCACGACAACACAGGGCTAGGCAATGCAGGGCAAGGCAAGGAAATGGTAACGCAAGGCAAGGCACGGTTTGGGGAGGCAAAGCTAATGCACGACAACGCAAGGCTAGGCAGTGCACGGCTAGGCAAGGAAAGAGTAACGGAAGGAAAGGAAGGCAAGGCAAAGCAAGGCAAGGCAAGGGTAACGGAAGGAACGGCACGGCAAGGGGAAACAAGGCTAATGCACGACAACGCACGGCTAGGCAATGCACGGCAAGGCAAGGAAAGGGTAACGCAAGGCAAGGCACGGTGAGGCAAGGCAAGGCTAATGCACGACAACGCACGGCTAGGCAATGCACGGCAAGGCAAGGAAAGGGTAACGCAAGGAAAGGCACGGTCAGGCGAGGCAAGGCTAAGGCACGACAACGCAAGGCTAGGCAATGCACGGAAGGCAAGCAAAGAGTAACGGAAGGCAAGGAAGGCAACGGAAAGCAAGGGAAGGCAAGGGCAACGAAAGGAACGGCACGGTAAGGGGAAACAAAGCTAAGGCAGGACAAGGCAATGCACGGAAGGCAAGCAAAGAGTAACGCAAGGCAAAGCACGGTGAGGCAAGACAAGGCAAATGCACGACAACGCACGGCTAGGCAATGCACGGCAAGGCAAGGAAAGGGTAACTCAAGGCAAGGCACGGTCAGGCGAGGCAAGGCTAAGGCACGACAACGCAAGGCTAGGCAATGCACGGAAGGCAAGCAAAGAGTAACGGAAGGCAAGGAAGGCAAGGGAAAGCAAGGCAAGGCAAGGGTAACGAAAGGAACGGCACGGCAAGGGGAAACAAGGCTAAGGAACGACAATGCAGGGCTAGGCAATGCACGGCAAGGCAAGGAAAGGGTAACGCAAGGCAAAGCACGGTGAGGCAAGACAAGGCAAATGCACGACAACGCACGGCTAGGCAATGCACGGCAAGGCAAGGAAAGGGTAACTCAAGGCAAGGCACGGTCAGGCGAGACAAGGCTAAGGCACGAAAACGCAAGGCTAGGCAATGCACGGAAGGCAAGCAAAGAGTAACGGAAGGCAAGGAAGGCAAGGGAAAGCAGGGGAAGGCAAGGGTAACGAAAGGAACGGCACGGTAAGGGGAAACAAGGCTAAGGCACGACAACACAGGGCTAGGCAATGCAGGGCAAGGCAAGGAAAGGGTAACGCAAGGCAAGGCACGGTTTGGGGAGGCAAAGCTAATGCACGACAACGCAAGGCTAGGCAGTGCACGGCTAGGCAAGGAAAGAGTAACGGAAGGAAAGGAAGGCAAGGCAAAGCAAGGCAAGGCAAGTGTAACAAAAGGCAAGGCACGGCAAGGGGAAACAAGGCTAATGCACGACAACGCACGGCTAGGCAATGCACGGCAAGGCAAGGAAAGGGTAACGCAAGGCAAGGCACGGTCAGGCGAGGCAAGGCTAATGCACGACAACGCAAGGCTAGGCAATGCACGGAAGGCAAGCAAAGAGTAACGGAAGGCAAGGAAGGCAAGGGAAAGCAAGGCAAGGCAAGGGTAACAGAAGGAACGTCACGGCAAGGGGAAACAAGGCTAAGGCACGGCAACGCACGGCTAGGCAATGAACGGAAAGGCAAGGAAAGGGTAACGCAAGGCAAGGCACGGTGAGGCAAGGCAAGGCTGATGCACGACAACGCACGGCTAGGCAATGCACGGCAAGGCAAGGAAAGGGTAACGCAAGGCAAGGCACGGTCAGGCGAGGCAAGGCTAAGGCACGACAACGCAAGGCTAGGCAATGCACGGCAAGGCAAGGAAAGGGTAACGCAAGGCAAGGCACGGTAAGGCGCGGCAAGGCTAAGGCACGACAACGCAAGGCTAGGCAATAAACGGAAGGCAAGCAAAGAGTAACGGAAGGCAAGGAAGGCAAGGGAAAGCAGGGAAAGGCAAGGGTAACGGAAGGAACGGCACGGTAAGGGCAAACAAGACTAAGGCACGGCAACGCACGGCTAGGCAATGCACGGCAAGGCAAGGAAAGGGTAACGCAAGGCAAGGCACGGTCAGGCGAGGCAAGGCTAAGGCACGACAACGCAAGGCTAGGCAATGCACGGAAGGCAAGCAAAGAGGAACAGAAGGCAAGGAAGGCTAGGGAATGCAGGGAAAGGCAAGGGTAACGGAAGGAACGGCACGGTAAGGGCAAACAAGACTAAGGCACGACAACACAGGGCTAGGCAATGCAGGGCAAGGCAAGGAAATGGTAACGCAAGGCAAGGCACGGTTTGGGGAGGCAAAGCTAATGCACGACAACGCAAGGCTAGGCAGTGCACGGCTAGGCAAGGAAAGAGTAACGGGAGGAAAGGAAGGCAAGGCAAAGCAAGGCAAGGCAAGTGTAACAAAAGGCAAGGCACGGCAAGGGGAAACAAGGCTAAGGAACGGCAACGCACGGCTACGCAATGCACGCCCAGGCAAGGAAAGGGTAACGCAGGGCAAGGCACGGTAAGGCAAGACAAGGCTAATGCACGACAATGCACGGCTAGGCAATGCACGGCCAGGCAAGGAAAGGGTAACGCAAGGCAAGGTACGGTGAGGCAAGGCAAGGCAAATGAACGACAACGCACGGCTAGGCAATGCACGGCAAGGCAAGGAAAGGGTAACGCAAGGCAAGGCACGGTCAGGCGAGGCAAGGCTAAGGCACGACAACGCAAGGCTAGGCAATGAACGGAAGGCAAGCAAAGAGTAACGGAAGGCAAGGAAGGCAAGGGAAAGCAAGGGAAGGCAAGGGCAACGAAAGGAACGGCACGGTAAGGGGAAACAAAGCTAAGGCACGACAATGCAGCGCTAGGCAATGCACGGCAAGGCAAGGAAAGGGTAACGCAAGGCAAAGCACGGTGAGGCAAGACAAGGCAAATGCACGACAACGCACGGCTAGGCAATGCACGGCAAGGCAAGGAAAGGGTAACGCAAGGCAAGGCACTGTCAGGCGAGGCAAGGCTAAGGCACGACAACGCAAGGCTAGGCAATGCACGGAAGGAAAGCAAAGAGTAACGGAAGGCAATGAAAGGAAGTGAAAGCAAGGCAAGGTAAGGGTAACGCAAGGCAAGGCACGGTGAGGCAAGGCAAGGCTGATGCACGACAACGCACGGCTAGGCAATTCACGGCAAGGCAAGGAAAGGGTAACGCAAGGCAAGGCACGGTCAGGCGAGGCAAGGCTAAGGCACGACAACGCAAGGCTAGGCAATGCACGGAAGGCAAGCAAAGAGGAACGGAAGGCAAGGAAGGCTAGGGAAAGCAGGGAAAGGCAAGGGTAACGGAAGGAACGGCACGGTAAGGGCAAACAAGACTAAGGCACGACAACGCAGGGCTAGCCAATGCACGGCAAGGAAAGGAAAGGGTAACGCAAGGCAAGGCACCGTTACGCGAGGCAAGGCTAAGGCACGACAACGCAAGGCTAGGCAATGAACGGAAAGGCAAGGAAAGGGTAACGCAAGGCAAGGCACGGTGAGGCAAGGCAAGGCTGATGCACGACAACGCACGGCTAGGCAATGCACGGCAAGGCAAGGAAAGGGTAACGCAAGGCAAGGCACGGTCAGGCGAGGCAAGGCTAAGGCACGACAACGCAAGGCTAGGCAATGCACGGCAAGGCAAGGAAAGGGTAACGCAAGGCAAGGCACTTTAAGGCGCGGCAAGGCTAAGGCACGACAACGCAAGGCTAGGCAATAAACGGAAGGCAAGCAAAGAGTAACGGAAGGCAAGGAAGGCAAGGGAAAGCAAGGCAAGGCAAGGGTAACGGAAGGAACGGCACGGCAAGGGGAAACAAGGCTAAGGCACGGCAACGCACGGCTAGGCAATGCAGGGCAAGGCAAGGAAAGGGTAACGCAAGGCAAGGCACGGTTTGGGGAGGCAAAGCTAATGCACGACAACGCAAGGCTAGGCAGTGCACGGCTAGGCAAGGAAAGAGTAACGGAAGGAAAGGAAGGCAAGGCAAAGCAAGGCAAGGCAAGTGTAACAAAAGGCAAGGCACGGCAAGGGGAAACAAGGCTAATGCACGACAACGCACGGCTAGGCAATGCACGGCCAGGAAAGGAAAGGGTAACGCAAGGCAAGGCACGGTGAGGCAAGGCAAGGCAAATGCACGACAACGCACGGCTAGGCAATGCACGGCAAGGCAAGGAAAGGGTATCGCAAGGCAAGGCACGGTCAGGCGAGGCAAGGCTAAGGCATGACAACGCAAGGCTAGGCAATGAACGGAAGGCAAGCAAAGAGTAACGGAAGGCAAGGAAGGCAAGGGAAAGCAAGGGAAGGCAAGGGCAACGAAAGGAACGGCACGGTAAGGGGAAACAAAGCTAAGGCAGGACAATGCAGGGCTAGGCAATGCACGGCAAGGCAAGGAAAGGGTAACGCAAGGCAAAGCACGGTGAGGCAAGACAAGGCAAATGCACGACAACGCACGGCTAGGCAATGCACGGCAAGGCAAGGAAAGGGTAACTCAAGGCAAGGCACGGTCAGGCGAGGCAAGGCTAAGGCACGACAACGCAAGGCTAGGCAATGCACGGAAGGCAAGCAAAGAGTAACGGAAGGCAAGGAAGGCAAGGGAAAGCAGGGGAAGGCAAGGGTAACGAAAGGAACGGCACGGTAAGGGGAAACAAGGCTAAGGCACGACAACACAGGGCTAGGCAATGCAGGGCAAGGCAAGGAAAGGGTAACGCAAATCAAGGCACGGTTTGGGGAGGAAGGCGAATGCACGACAACGCAAGGCTAGGCAATGCACGGAAGGCAAGCAAAGAGTAACGGAAGGCAAGGCACGGTCAGGCGAGGCAAGGCTAAGGCACGACAACGCAAGGCTAGGCAATGAACGGAAGGCAAGCAAAGAGTAACGGAAGGCAAGGAAGGCAAGGGAAAGCAAGGGAAGGCAAGGGCAACGGAAGGAACGGCACGGTAAGGGGAAACAAAGCTAAGGCACGACAATGCAGGGCTAGGCAAAGCACGGCAAGGCAAGGAAAGGGTAACGCAAGGCAAAGCACGGTGAGGCAAGACAAGGCAAATGCACGACAACGCACGGCTAGGCAATGCACGGCAAGGCAAGGAAAGGGTAACTCAAGGCAAGGCACGGTCAGGCGAGGCAAGGCTAAGGCACGAAAACGCAAGGCTAGGCAATGCACGGAAGGCAAGCAAAGAGTAACGGAAGGCAAGGAAGGCAAGGGAAAGCAGGGGAAGGCAAGGGTAACGAAAGGAACGGCACGGTAAGGGGAAACAAGGCTAAGGCACGACAACACAGGCCTAGGCAATGCAGGGCAAGGCAAGGAAAGGGTAACGCAAGGCAAGGCACGGTTTGGGGAGGAAGGCGAATGCACGACAACGCAAGGCTAGGCAATGCACGGAAGGCAAGCAAAGAGTAACGGAAGGCAAGGAAGGCAAGGGAAAGCAAGGCAAGGCAAGGGTAACAGAAGGAACGTCACGGCAAGGGGAAACAAGGCTAAGGCACGGCAACGCACGGCTAGGCAATGAACGGAAAGGCAAGGAAAGGGTAACGCAAGGCAAGGCACGGTGAGGCAAGGCAAGGCTGATGCACGACAACGCACGGCTAGGCAATGCACGGCAAGGCAAGGAAAGGGTAACGCAAGGCAAGGCACGGTCAAGCGAGGCAAGGCTAAGGCACGACAACGCAAGGCTAGGCAATGCACGGCAAGGCAAGGAAAGGGTAACGCAAGGCAAGGCACGGTAAGGCGCGGCAAGGCTAAGGCACGACAACGCAAGGCTAGGCAATGAACGGAAGGCAAGCAAAGAGTAACGGAAGGCAAGGAAGGCAAGGGAAAGCAAGGGAAGGCAAGGGCAACGAAAGGAACGGCACGGTAAGGGGAAACAAAGCTAAGGCACGACAATGCAGGGCTAGGCAATGCACGGCAAGGCAAGGAAAGGGTAACGCAAGGCAAAGCACGGTGAGGCAAGACAAGGCAAATGCACGACAACGCACGGCTAGGCAATGCACGGCAAGGCAAGGAAAGGGTAACTCAAGGCAAGGCACGGTCAGGCGAGGCAAGGCTAAGGCACGACAACGCAAGGCTAGGCAATGCACGGAAGGCAAGCAAAGAGTAACGGAAGGCAAGGAAGGCAAGGGAAAGCAGGGGAAGGCAAGGGTAACGAAAGGAACGGCACGGTAAGGGGAAACAAGGCTAAGGCACGACAACACAGGGCTAGGCAATGCAGGGCAAGGCAAGGAAAGGGTAACGCAAGGCAAGGCACGGTTTGGGGAGGAAGGCTAATGCACGACAACGCAAGGCTAGGCAATGCACGGAAGGCAAGCAAAGAGTAACGGAAGGCAAGGAAGGCAAGGCACGGTCAGGCGAGGCAAGGCTAAGGCACGACAACGCAAGGCTAGGCAATGCACGGAAGGCAAGCAAAGAGTAACGGAAGGCAAGGAAGGCAAGGGAAAGCAAGGGAAGGCAAGGGCAACGAAAGGAACGGCACGGTAAGGGGAAACAAAGCTAAGGCACGACAATGCAGCGCTAGGCAATGCACGGCAAGGCAAGGAAAGGGTAACGCAAGGCAAAGCACGGTGAGGCAAGACAAGGCAAATGCACGACAACGCACGGCTAGGCAATGCACGGCAAGGCAAGGAAAGGGTAACTCAAGGCAAGGCACGGTCAGGCGAGGCAAGGCTAAGGCACGACAACGCAAGGCTAGGCAATGCACGGAAGGCAAGCAAAGAGTAACGGAAGGCAAGGAAGGCAAGGGAAAGCAGGGGAAGGCAAGGGTAACGAAAGGAACGGCACGGTAAGGGGAAACAAGGCTAAGGCACGACAACACAGGCCTAGGCAATGCAGGGCAAGGCAAGGAAAGGGTAACGCAAGGCAAGGCACGGTTTGGGGAGGAAGGCGAATGCACGACAACGCAAGGCTAGGCAATGCACGGAAGGCAAGCAAAGAGTAAAGGAAGGCAAGGCACGGTCAGGCGAGGCAAGGCTAAGGCACGACAACGCAAGGCTAGGCAATGCACGGAAGGCAAGCAAAGAGTAACGGAAGGCAAGGAAGGCAAGGGAAAGCAAGGGAAGGCAAGGGCAACGAAAGGAACGGCACGGTAAGGGGAAACAAAGCTAAGGCAGGACAATGCAGGGCTAGGCAATGCACGGCAAGGCAAGGAAAGGGTAACGCAAGGCAAAGCACGGTGAGGCAAGACAAGGCAAATGCACGACAACGCACGGCTAGGCAATGCACGGCAAGGCAAGGAAAGGGTAACTCAAGGCAAGGCACGGTCAGGCGAGGCAAGGCTAAGGCACGACAACGCAAGGCTAGGCAATGCACGGAAGGCAAGCAAAGAGTAACGGAAGGCAAGGAAGGCAAGGGAAAGCAGGGGAAGGCAAGGGTAACGAAAGGAACGGCACGGTAAGGGGAAACAAGGCTAAGGCACGACAACACAGGGCTAAGCAATGCAGGGCAAGGCAAGGAAAGGGTAACGCAAGGCAAGGCACGGTTTGGGGAGGAAGGCGAATGCACGACAACGCAAGGCTAGGCAATGCACGGAAGGTAAGCAAAGAGTAACGGAAGGCAAGGCACGGTAAGGCGCGGCAAGGCTAAGGCACGACAACGCAAGGCTAGGCAATGAACGGAAGGCAAGCAAAGAGTAACGGAAGGCAAGGAAGGCAAGGGAAAGCAAGGGAAGGCAAGGGCAACGAAAGGAACGGCACGGTAAGGGGAAACAAAGCTAAGGCACGACAATGCAGGGCTAGGCAAAGCACGGCAAGGCAAGGAAAGGGTAACGCAAGGCAAAGCACGGTGAGGCAAGACAAGGCAAATGCACGACAACGCACGGCTAGGCAATGCACGGCAAGGCAAGGAAAGGGTAACTCAAGGCAAGGCACGGTCAGGCGAGGCAAGGCTAAGGCACGAAAACGCAAGGCTAGGCAATGCACGGAAGGCAAGCAAAGAGTAACGGAAGGCAAGGAAGGCAAGGGAAAGCAGGGGAAGGCAAGGGTAACAGAAGGAACGTCACGGCAAGGGGAAACAAGGCTAAGGCACGGCAACGCACGGCTAGGCAATGAACGGAAAGGCAAGGAAAGGGTAACGCAAGGCAAGGCACGGTGAGGCAAGGCAAGGCTGATGCACGACAACGCACGGCTAGGCAATGCACGGCAAGGCACGGAAAGGGTAACGCAAGGCAAGGCACGGTCAGGCGAGGCAAGGCTAAGGCACGACAACGCAAGGCTAGGCAATGCACGGCAAGGCAAGGAAAGGGTAACGCAAGGCAAGGCACGGTAAGGCGCGGCAAGGCTAAGGAAAGACAACGCAAGGCTAGGCAATAAACGGAAGGCAAGCAAAGAGTAACGGAAGGCAAGGAAGGCAAGGGAAAGCAGGGGAAGGCAAGGGTAACGGAAGGAACGGCACGGTAAGGGGAAACAAGGCTAAGCCACGACAACGCAGGGCTAGCGAATGCACGGCAAGGAAAGGAAAGGGTAACGCAAGGCAAGGCACCGTTACGCGAGGCAAGGCTAAGGCACGACAACGCAAGGCTAGGCAATGCACGGAAGGCAAGCAAAGAGTAACGGAAGGCAAGGAAGGCAAGGGAAAGCAAGGCAAGGCAAGGGTAACGGAAGGAACGGCACGGCAAGGGGAAACAAGGCTAAGGCACGGCAACGCACGGCTAGGCAATGCACGGCAAGGCAAGGAAAGGGTAACGCAAGGCAAGGCACTGTCAGGCGAGGCAAGGCTAAGACACGACAACGCAAGGCTAGGCAATGCACGGAAGGAAAGCAAAGAGTAACGGAAGGCAATGAAAGTAAGGGAAAGCAAAGCAAGGTAAGGGTAACGCAAGGCAAGGCACGGTAAGGCAAGAAAAGGCTAATGCACGACAACGCACGGCTAGGCAATTCACGGCAAGGCAAGGAAAGGGTAACGCAAGGCAAGGCACGGTCAGGCGAGGCAAGGCTAAGGCACGACAACGCAAGGCTAGGCAATGCACGGAAGGCAAGCAAAGAGGAACGGAAGGCAAGGAAGGCTAGGGAAAGCAGGGAAAGGCAAGGGTAACGGAAGGAACGGCACGGTAAGGGCAAACAAGACTAAGGCACGACAACACAGGGCTAGGCAATGCAGGGCAAGGCAAGGAAATGGTAACGCAAGGC
The DNA here is from genome assembly GCF_037893015.1 of Macrotis lagotis. Lineage (NCBI taxonomy): Eukaryota > Metazoa > Chordata > Mammalia > Peramelemorphia > Peramelidae > Macrotis > Macrotis lagotis. The sequence goes on from NW_027422232.1 coordinate 101,037, forward strand.
AAGGCACGGTTTGGGGAGGCAAAGCTAATGCACGACAACGCAAGGCTAGGCAGTGCACGGCTAGGCAAGGAAAGAGTAACGGAAGAAAAGGAAGGCAAGGCAAAGCAAGGCAAGGCAAGTGTAACAAAAGGCAAGGCACGGCAAGGGGAAACAAGGCTAAGGAACGGCAACGCAGGGCTATGCAATGCACGGCCAGGCAAGGAAAGGGTAACGCAAGGCAAGGCACGGTAAGGCAAGACAAGGCTAATGCACGACAACGCACGGCTAGGCAATGCACGGCCAGGCAAGGAAAGGGTAACGCAAGGCAAGGCACGGTAAGGCAAGACAAGGCTAATGCACGACAACGCACGGCTAGGCAATGCACGGCCAGGCAAGGAAAGGGTAACGCAAGGCAAGGCACGGTGAGGCAAGGCAAGGCAAATGCACGACAACGCACGGCTAGGCAATGCACGGCAAGGCAAGGAAAGGGTAACGCAAGGCAAGGCACGGTCAGGCGAGGCAAGGCTAAGGCACGACAACGCAAGGCTAGGCAATGAACGGAAGGCAAGCAAAGAATAACGGAAGGCAAGGAACGCTAGGGAAAGCAGGGAAAGGCAAGGGTAACGGAAGGAACGGCACGGTAAGGGCAAACAAGACTAAGGCACGACAACACAGGGCTAGGCAATGCAGGGCAAGGCAAGGAAATGGTAACGCAAGGCAAGGCACGGTTTGGGGAGGCAAAGCTAATGCACGACAACGCAAGGCTAGGCAGTGCACGGCTAGGCAAGGAAAGAGTAACGGAAGGAAAGGAAGGCAAGGCAAAGCAAGGCAAGGCAAGTGTAACAAAAGGCAAGGCACGGCAAGGGGAAACAAGGCTAAGGAACGGCAACGCAGGGCTATGCAATGCACGGCCAGGCAAGGAAAGGGTAACGCAAGGCAAGGCACGGTAAGGCAAGACAAGGCTAATGCACGACAATGCACGGCTAGGCAATGCACGGCCAGGCAAGGAAAGGGTAACGCAAGGCAAGGTACGGTGAGGCAAGGCAAGGCAAATGCACGACAACGCACGGCTAGGCAATGCACGGCAAGGCAAGGAAAGGGTAACGCAAGGCAAGGCACGGTCAGGCGAGGCAAGGCTAAGGCACGACAACGCAAGGCTAGGCAATGAACGGAAGGCAAGCAAAGAGTAACGGAAGGCAAGGAAGGCAAGGGAAAGCAAGGGAAGGCAAGGGCAACGAAAGGAACGGCACGGTAAGGGGAAACAAAGCTAAGGCACGACAATGCAGGGCTAGGCAATGCACGGCAAGGCAAGGAAAGGGTAACGCAAGGCAAAGCACGGTGAGGCAAGACAAGGCAAATGCACGACAACGCACGGCTAGGCAATGCACGGCAAGGCAAGGAAAGGGTAACTCAAGGCAAGGCACGGTCAGGCGAGGCAAGGCTAAGGCACGACAACGCAAGGCTAGGCAATGCACGGAAGGCAAGCAAAGAGTAACGGAAGGCAAGGAAGGCAAGGGAAAGCAAGGCAAGGCAAGGGTAACGGAAGGAACGGCACGGCAAGGGGAAACAAGGCTAAGGCACGGCAACGCACGGCTAGGCAATGCACGGCAAGGCAAGGAAAGGGTAACGCAAGGCAAGGCACGGTCAGGCGAGGCAAGGCTAAGGCACGACAACGCAAGGCTAGGCAATGCACGGAAGGCAAGCAAAGAGGAACGGAAGGCAAGGAAGGCTAGGGAATGCAGGGAAAGGCAAGGGTAACGGAAGGAACGGCACGGTAAGGGCAAACAAGACTAAGGCACGACAACACAGGGCTAGGCAATGCAGGGCAAGGCAAGGAAATGGTAACGCAAGGCAAGGCACGGTTTGGGGAGGCAAAGCTAATGCACGACAACGCAAGGCTAGGCAGTGCACGGCTAGGCAAGGAAAGAGTAACGGAAGGAAAGGAAGGCAAGGCAAAGCAAGGCAAGGCAAGTGTAACAAAAGGCAAGGCACGGCAAGGGGAAACAAGGCTAATGCACGACAACGCACGGCTAGGCAATGCACGGCCAGGAAAGGAAAGGGTAACGCAAGGCAAGGCACGGTGAGGCAAGGCAAGGGAAATGCACGACAACGCACGGCTAGGCAATGCACGGCAAGGCAAGGAAAGGGTATCGCAAGGCAAGGCACGGTCAGGCGGGGCAAGGCTAAGGCACGACAACGCAAGGCTAGGCAATGCACGGAAGGCAAGCAAAGAGTAACGGAAGGCAAGGAAGGCAAGGGAAAGCAGGGGAAGGCAAGGGTAACGAAAGGAACGACACGGTAAGGGGAAACAAGGCTAAGGCACGACAACACAGGCCTAGGCAATGCAGGGCAAGGCAAGGAAAAGGTAACGCAAGGCAAGGCACGGTTTGGGGAGGAAGGCGAATGCACGACAACGCAAGGCTAGGCAATGCACGGAAGGCAAGCAAAGAGTAACGGAAGGCAAGGCACGGTCAGGCGAGGCAAGGCTAAGGCACGACAACGCAAGGCTAGGCAATGAACGGAAGGCAAGCAAAGAGTAACGGAAGGCAAGGAAGGCAAGGGAAAGCAAGGGAAGGCAAGGGCAACGAAAGGAACGGCACGGTAAGGGGAAACAAAGCTAAGGCACGACAATGCAGGGCTAGGCAATGCACGGCAAGGCAAGGAAAGGGTAACGCAAGGCAAAGCACGGTGAGGCAAGACAAGGCAAATGCACGACAACGCACGGCTAGGCAATGCACGGCAAGGCAAGGAAAGGGTAACTCAAGGCAAGGCACGGTCAGGCGAGGCAAGGCTAAGGCACGACAACGCAAGGCTAGGCAATGCACGGAAGGCAAGCAAAGAGTAACGGAAGGCAAGGAAGGCAAGGGAAAGCAGGGGAAGGCAAGGGTAACGAAAGGAACGGCACGGTAAGGGGAAACAAGGCTAAGGCACGACAACACAGGCCTAGGCAATGCAGGGCAAGGCAAGGAAAGGGTAACGCAAGGCAAGGCACGGTTTGGGGAGGAAGGCGAATGCACGACAACGCAAGGCTAGGCAATGCACGGAAGGCAAGCAAAGAGTAACGGAAGGCAAGGAAGGCAAGGGAAAGCAAGGCAAGGCAAGGGTAACAGAAGGTACGTCACGGCAAGGGGAAACAAGGCTAAGGCACGGCAACGCACGGCTAGGCAATGAACGGAAAGGCAAGGAAAGGGTAACGCAAGGCAAGGCACGGTGAGGCAAGGCAAGGCTGATGCACGACAACGCACGGCTAGGCAATGCACGGCAAGGCAAGGAAAGGGTAACGCAAGGCAAGGCACGGTCAGGCGAGGCAAGGCTAAGGCACGACAACGCAAGGCTAGGCAATGCACGGCAAGGCAAGGAAAGGGTAACGCAAGGCAAGGCACGGTAAGGCGCGGCAAGGCTAAGGCACGACAACGCAAGGCTAGGCAATAAACGGAAGGCAAGCAAAGAGTAACGGAAGGCAAGGAAGGCAAGGGAAAGCAAGGCAAGGCAAGGGTAACGGAAGGAACGGCACGGCAAGGGGAAACAAGGCTAAGGCACGGCAACGCACGGCTAGGCAATGCACGGCAAGGCAAGGAAAGGGTAACGCAAGGCAAGGCACTGTCAGGCGAGGCAAGGCTAAAGCACGACAACGCAAGGCTAGGCAATGCACGGAAGGAAAGCAAAGAGTAACGGAAGGCAATGAAAGGAAGGGAAAGCAAGGCAAGGTAAGGGTAACGCAAGGCAAGGCACGGTGAGGCAAGGCAAGGCTGATGCACGACAACGCACGGCTAGGCAATTCACGGCAAGGCAAGGAAAGGGTAACGCAAGGCAAGGCACGGTCAGGCGAGGCAAGGCTAAGGCACGACAACGCAAGGCTAGGCAATGCACGGAAGGCAAGCAAAGAGGAACGGAAGGCAAGGAAGGCTAGGGAAAGCAGGGAAAGGCAAGGGTAACGGAAGGAACGGCACGGTAAGGGCAAACAAGCCTAAGGCACGACAACGCAGGGCTAGCCAATGCACGGCAAGGAAAGGAAAGGGTAACGCAAGGCAAGGCACCGTTACGCGAGGCAAGGCTAAGGCACGACAACGCAAGGCTAGGCAATGCACGGAATGCAAGCAAAGAGGAACGGAAGGCAAGGAAGGCTAGGGAATGCAGGGAAAGGCAAGGGTAACGGAAGGAACGGCACGGTAAGGGCAAACAAGACTAAGGCACGACAACACAGGGCTAGGCAATGCAGGGCAAGGCAAGGAAATGGTAACGCAAGGCAAGGCACGGTTTGGGGAGGCAAAGCTAATGCACGACAACGCAAGGCTAGGCAGTGCACGGCTAGGCAAGGAAAGAGTAACGGAAGGAAAGGAAGGCAAGGCAAAGCAAGGCAAGGCAAGAGTAACAAAAGGCAAGGCACGGCAAGGGGAAACAAGGCTAATGCACGACAACGCACGGCTAGGCAATGCACGGCCAGGAAAGGAAAGGGTAACGCAAGGCAAGGCACGGTGAGGCAAGGCAAGGCAAATGCACGACAACGCACGGCTAGGCAATGCACGGCAAGGCAAGGAAAGGGTATCGCAAGGCAAGGCACGGTCAGGCGAGGCAAGGCTAAGGCACGACAACGCAAGGCTAGGCAATGAACGGAAGGCAAGCAAAGAGTAACGGAAGGCAAGGAAGGCAAGGGAAAGCAAGGGAAGGCAAGGGCAACGAAAGGAACGGCACGGTAAGGGGAAACAAAGCTAAGGCAGGACAATGCAGGGCTAGGCAATGCACGGCAAGGCAAGGAAAGGGTAACGCAAGGCAAAGCACGGTGAGGCAAGACAAGGCAAATGCACGACAACGCACGGCTAGGCAATGCACGGCAAGGCAAGGAAAGGGTAACTCAAGGCAAGGCACGGTCAGGCGAGGCAAGGCTAAGGCACGACAACGCAAGGCTAGGCAATGCACGGAAGGCAAGCAAAGAGTAACGGAAGGCAAGGAAGGCAAGGGAAAGCAGGGGAAGGCAAGGGTAACGAAAGGAACGGCACGGTAAGGGGAAACAAGGCTAAGGCACGACAACACAGGGCTAGGCAATGCAGGGCAAGGCAAGGAAAGGGTAACGCAAATCAAGGCACGGTTTGGGGAGGAAGGCGAATGCACGACAACGCAAGGCTAGGCAATGCACGGAAGGCAAGCAAAGAGTAACGGAAGGCAAGGAAGGCAAGGGAAAGCAAGGCAAGGCAAGGGTAACTGAAGGAACGGCACGGCAAGGGGAAACAAGGCTAAGGCACGGCAACGCACGGCTAGGCAATGCACGGCAAGGCAAGGAAAGGGTAACGCAAGGCAAGGCACGGTGAGGCAAGGCAAGGCTGATGCACGACAACGCACGGCTAGGCAATGCACGGCAAGGCACGGAAAGGGTAACGCAAGGCAAGGCACGGTCAGGCGAGGCAAGGCTAAGGCACGACAACGCAAGGCTCACGGCAAGGCACGGAAAGGGCAAGGCAAGGCACTGTCAGGCGAGGCAAGGCTAAGACACGACAACGCAAGGCTAGGCAATGCACGGAAGGAAAGCAAAGAGTAACGGAAGGCAATGAAAGTAAGGGAAAGCAAAGCAAGGTAAGGGTAACGCAAGGCAAGGCACGGTAAGGCAAGAAAAGGCTAATGCACGACAACGCACGGCTAGGCAATTCACGGCAAGGCAAGGAAAGGGTAACGCAAGGCAAGGCACGGTCAGGCGAGGCAAGGCTAAGGCACGACAACGCAAGGCTAGGCAATGCACGGAAGGCAAGCAAAGAGGAACGGAAGGCAAGGAAGGCTAGGGAAAGCAGGGAAAGGCAAGGGTAACGGAAGGAACGGCACGGTAAGGGCAAACAAGACTAAGGCACGACAACACAGGGCTAGGCAATGCAGGGCAAGGCAAGGAAATCGTAACGCAAGGCAAGGCACGGTTTGGGGAGGCAAAGCTAATGCACGACAACGCAAGGCTAGGCAGTGCACGGCTAGGCAAGGAAAGAGTAACGGAAGAAAAGGAAGGCAAGGCAAAGCAAGGCAAGGCAAGTGTAACAAAAGGCAAGGCACGGCAAGGGGAAACAAGGCTAAGGAACGGCAACGCACGGCTACGCAATGCACGGCCAGGCAAGGAAAGGGTAACGCAAGGCAAGGCACGGTAAGGCAAGACAAGGCTAATGCACGACAACGCACGGCTAGGCAATGCACGGCAAGGCAAGGAAAGGGTATCGCAAGGCAAGGCACGGTCAGGCGAGGCAAGGCTAAGGCACGACAACGCAAGGCTAGGCAATGCACGGAAGGCAAGCAAAGAGTAACGGAAGGCAAGGAAGGCAAGGGAAAGCAGGGGAAGGCAAGGGTAACGAAAGGAACGGCACGGTAAGGGGAAACAAGGCTAAGGCACGACAACACAGGCCTAGGCAATGCAGGGCAAGGCAAGGAAAGGGTAACGCAAGGCAAGGCACGGTTTGGGGAGGAAGGCGAATGCACGACAACGCAAGGCTAGGCAATGCACGGAAGGCAAGCAAAGAGTAACGGAAGGCAAGGCACGGTCAGGCGAGGCAAGGCTAAGGCACGACAACGCAAGGCTAGGCAATGAACGGAAGGCAAGCAAAGAGTAACGGAAGGCAAGGAAGGCAAGGGAAAGCAAGGGAAGGCAAGGGCAACGAAAGGAACGGCACGGTAAGGGGAAACAAAGCTAAGGCACGACAATGCAGGGCTAGGCAATGCACGGCAAGGCAAGGAAAGGGTAACGCAAGGCAAAGCACGGTGAGGCAAGACAAGGCAAATGCACGACAACGCACGGCTAGGCAATGCACGGCAAGGCAAGGAAAGGGTAACTCAAGGCAAGGCACGGTCAGGCGAGGCAAGGCTAAGTCACGACAACGCAAGGCTAGGCAATGCACGGAAGGCAAGCAAAGAGTAACGGAAGGCAAGGAAGGCAAGGGAAAGCAGGGGAAGGCAAGGGTAACGAAAGGAACGGCACGGTAAGGGGAAACAAGGCTAAGGCACGACAACACAGGCCTAGGCAATGCAGGGCAAGGCAAGGAAAGGGTAACGCAAGGCAAGGCACGGTTTGGGGAGGAAGGCGAATGCACGACAACGCAAGGCTAGGCAATGCACGGAAGGCAAGCAAAGAGTAACGGAAGGCAAGGAAGGCAAGGGAAAGCAAGGCAAGGCAAGGGTAACAGAAGGAACGTCACGGCAAGGGGAAACAAGGCTAAGGCACGGCAACGCACGGCTAGGCAATGAACGGAAAGGCAAGGAAAGGGTAACGCAAGGCAAGGCACGGTGAGGCAAGGCAAGGCTGATGCACGACAACGCACGGCTAGGCAATGCACGGCAAGGCAAGGAAAGGGTAACGCAAGGCAAGGCACGGTCAGGCGAGGCAAGGCTAAGGCACGACAACGCAAGGCTAGGCAATGCACGGCAAGGCAAGGAAAGGGTAACGCAAGGCAAGGCACGGTAAGGCGCGGCAAGGCTAAGGCACGACAACGCAAGGCTAGGCAATAAACGGAAGGCAAGCAAAGAGTAACGGAAGGCAAGGAAGGCAAGGGAAAGCAAGGCAAGGCAAGGGTAACGGAAGGAACGGCACGGCAAGGGGAAACAAGGCTAAGGCACGGCAACGCACGGCTAGGCAATGCACGGCAAGGCAAGGAAAGGGTAACGCAAGGCAAGGCACTGTCAGGCGAGGCAAGGCTAAGGCACGACAACGCAAGGCTAGGCAATGCACGGAAGGAAAGCAAAGAGTAACGGAAGGCAATGAAAGGAAGGGAAAGCAAGGCAAGGTAAGGGTAACGCAAGGCAAGGCACGGTGAGGCAAGGCAAGGCTGATGCACGACAACGCACGGCTAGGCAATTCACGGCAAGGCAAGGAAAGGGTAACGCAAGGCAAGGCACGGTCAGGCGAGGCAAGGCTAAGGCACGACAACGCAAGGCTAGGCAATGCACGGAAGGCAAGCAAAGAGGAACGGAAGGCAAGGAAGGCTAGGGAAAGCAGGGAAAGGCAAGGGTAACGGAAGGAACGGCACGGTAAGGGCAAACAAGACTAAGGCACGACAACGCAGGGCTAGCCAATGCACGGCAAGGAAAGGAAAGGGTAACGCAAGGCAAGGCACCGTTACGCGAGGCAAGGCTAAGGCACGACAACGCAAGGCTAGGCAATGCACGGAAGGCAACCAAAGAGGAACGGAAGGCAAGGAAGGCTAGGGAATGCAGGGAAAGGCAAGGGTAACGGAAGGAACGGCACGGTAAGGGCAAACAAGACTAAGGCACGACAACACAGGGCTAGGCAATGCAGGGCAAGGCAAGGAAATGGTAACGCAAGGCAAGGCACGGTTTGGGGAGGCAAAGCTAATGCACGACAACGCAAGGCTAGGCAGTGCACGGCTAGGCAAGGAAAGAGTAACGGAAGGAAAGGAAGGCAAGGCAAAGCAAGGCAAGGCAAGTGTAACAAAAGGCAAGGCACGGCAAGGGGAAACAAGGCTAATGCACGACAACGCACGGCTAGGCAATGCACGGCCAGGAAAGGAAAGGGTAACGCAAGGCAAGGCACGGTGAGGCAAGGCAAGGCAAATGCACGACAACGCACGGCTAGGCAATGCACGGCAAGGCAAGGAAAGGGTATCGCAAGGCAAGGCACGGTCAGGCGAGGCAAGGCTAAGGCACGACAACGCAAGGCTAGGCAATGAACGGAAGGCAAGCAAAGAGTAACGGAAGGCAAGGAAGGCAAGGGGAAAGCAAGGGAAGGCAAGGGCAACGAAAGGAACGGCACGGTAAGGGGAAACAAAGCTAAGGCAGGACAATGCAGGGCTAGGCAATGCACGGCAAGGCAAGGAAAGGGTAACGCAAGGCAAAGCACGGTGAGGCAAGACAAGGCAAATGCACGACAACGCACGGCTAGGCAATGCACGGCAAGGCAAGGAAAGGGTAACTCAAGGCAAGGCACGGTCAGGCGAGGCAAGGCTAAGGCACGACAACGCAAGGCTAGGCAATGCACGGAAGGCAAGCAAAGAGTAACGGAAGGCAAGGAAGGCAAGGGAAAGCAGGGGAAGGCAAGGGTAACGAAAGGAACGGCACGGTAAGGGGAAACAAGGCTAAGGCACGACAACACAGGGCTAGGCAATGCAGGGCAAGGCAAGGAAAGGGTAACGCAAGGCAAGGCACGGTTTGGGGAGGAAGGCGAATGCACGACAACGCAAGGCTAGGCAATGCACGGAAGGCAAGCAAAGAGTAACGGAAGGCAAGGAAGGCAAGGGAAAGCAAGGCAAGGCAAGGGTAACTGAAGGAACGGCACGGCAAGGGGAAACAAGGCTAAGGCACGGCAACGCACGGCTAGGCAATGCACGGCAAGGCAAGGAAAGGGTAACGCAAGGCAAGGCACGGTGAGGCAAGGCAAGGCTGATGCACGACAACGCACGGCTAGGCAATGCACGGCAAGGCACGGAAAGGGTAACGCAAGGCAAGGCACGGAAGGGAGGCAAGGCTAAGGCACGGCAAGGCTAGGCAAGGGCAAGGCAAGGAAAGGGTAACGCAAGGCAAGGCACGGTCAGGGGAGGCAAGGCTAAGGCACGACAACGCAAGGCTAGGCAATGCACGGAAGGCAAGCAAAGAGTAACGGAAGGCAATGAAAGCAAGGGAAAGCAAAGCAAGGTAAGGGTAACGCAAGGCAAGGCACGGTAAGGACAAGGCTAATGCACGACAACGCACGGCTAGGCAATTCACGGCAAGGCAAGGAAAGGGTAACGCAAGGCAAGGCACGGTCAGGCGAGGCAAGGCTAAGGCACGACAACGCAAGGCTAGGCAATGCACGGAAGGCAAGCAAAGAGGAACGGAAGGCAAGGAAGGCTAGGGAAAGCAGGGAAAGGCAAGGGTAACGGAAGGAACGGCACGGTAAGGGCAAACAAGGCTAAGGCACGACAACGCAGGGCTAGGCAATGCACGGCAAGGCAAGGAAAGGGTAACGCAAGGCAAGGCACGGTTTGGCGAGGCAAGGCTAAGGCACGACAACGCAAGGCTAGGCAATGCACGGAAGGCAAGCAAAGAGTAACGGAAGGCAAGGAAGGCAAGGGAAAGCAAGGCAAGGCAAGGGTAACAGAAGGAACGGCACGGCAAGGGGAAACAAGGCTAAGGCACGGCAACGCACGGCTAGGCAATGCACGGCAAGGCAAGGAAAGGGTAACGCAAGGCAAGGCACGGTGAGGCAAGGCAAGGCTAATGCACGACAACGCACGGCTAGGCAATGCACGGCAAGGCAAGGAAAGGGTAACGCAAGGCAAGGCACGGTCAGGCGAGGCAAGGCTAATGCACGACAACGCAAGGCTAGGCAATGCACGGCAAGGCAAGGAAAGGGTAACGCAAGGCAAGGCACCGTTACGCGAGGCAAGGCTAAGGCACGACAACGCAAGGCTAGGCAATGCACGGAAGGCAAGCAAAGGTAACGGAAGGCAAGGAAGGCAAGGGAAAGCAGGGAAAGGCAAGGGTAACGGAAGGAACGGCACGGTAAGGGCAAACAAGGCTAAGGCACGACAACGCAGGGCTAGGCAATGCACGGCAAGGCAAGGAAAGGGTAACGCAAGGCAAGGCACGGTTTGGGGAGGCAAGGCTAATGCACGACAACGCAAGGCTAGGCAATGCACGGAAGGCAAGCAAAGAGTAACGGAAGGCAAGGAAGGCAAGGGAAAGCAAGGCAAGGCAAGGGTAACAAAAGGAACGGCACGGCAAGGGGAAACAAGGCTAAGGCACGGCAACGCAGGGCTAGGCAATGCACGGCAAGGCAAGGAAAGGGTAACGCAAGGCAAGGCACGGTGAGGCAAGACAAGGCTAATGCACGACAATGCACGGCTAGGCAATGCACGGCCAGGCAAGGAAAGGGTAACGCAAGGCAAGGTACGGTGAGGCAAGGCAATGCAAATGCACGACAACGCACGGCTAGGCAATGCACGGCAAGGCAAGGAAAGGGTAACGCAAGGCAAGGCACGGTCAGGCGAGGCAAGGCTAAGGCACGACAACGCAAGGCTAGGCAATGAACGGAAGGCAAGCAAAGAGTAACGGAAGGCAAGGAAGGCAAGGGAAAGCAAGGGAAGGCAAGGGCAACGAAAGGAACGGCACGGTAAGGGGAAACAAAGCTAAGGCACGACAATGCAGGGCTAGGCAATGCACGGCAAGGCAAGGAAAGGGTAACGCAAGGCAAAGCACGGTGAGGCAAGACAAGGCAAATGCACGACAACGCACGGCTAGGCAATGCACGGCAAGGCAAGGAAAGGGTAACTCAAGGCAAGGCACGGTCAGGCGAGGCAAGGCTAAGGCACGACAACGCAAGGCTAGGCAATGCACGGAAGGCAAGCAAAGAGTAACGGAAGGCAAGGAAGGCAAGGGAAAGCAGGGGAAGGCAAGGGTAACGAAAGGAACGGCACGGTAAGGGGAAACAAGGCTAAGGCACGACAACACAGGGCTAGGCAATGCAGGGCAAGGCAAGGAAAGGGTAACGCAAGGCAAGGCACGGTTTGGGGAGGAAGGCGAATGCACGACAACGCAAGGCTAGGCAATGCACGGAAGGCAAGCAAAGAGTAACGGAAGACAAGGAAGGCAAGGGAAAGCAAGGCAAGGCAAGGGTAACGGAAGGAACGTCACGGCAAGGGGAAACAAGGCTAAGGCACGACAACGCAAGGCTAGGCAATGCACGGAAGGCAAGCAAAGAGTAACGGAAGGCAATGAAAGGAAGGGAAAGCAAGGCAAGGTAAGGGTAACGCAAGGCAAGGCACGGTGAGGCAAGGCAAGGCTGATGCACGACAACGCACGGCTAGGCAATGCACGGCAAGGCAAGGAAAGGGTAACGCAAGGCAAGGCACGGTCAGGCGAGGCAAGGCTAAGGCACGACAACGCAAGGCTAGGCAATAAACGGAAGGCAAGCAAAGAGTAACGGAAGGCAAGGAAGGCAAGGGAAAGCAGGGGAAGGCAAGGGTAACGGAAGGAACGGCACGGTAAGGGCAAACAAGACTAAGGCACGACAACGCAGGGCTAGCCAATGCACGGCAAGGAAAGGAAAGGGTAACGCAAGGCAAGGCACCGTTACGCGAGGCAAGGCTAAGGCACGACAACGCAAGGCTAGGCAATGCACGGAAGGCAAGCAAAGAGTAACGGAAGGCAAGGTAGGCAAGGGAAAGCAAGGCAAGGCAAGGGTAACGGAAGGAACGGCACGGCAAGGGGAAACAAGGCTAAGGCACGGCAACGCACGGCTAGGCAATGCACGGCAAGGCAAGGAAAGGGTAACGCAAGGCAAGGCACTGTCAGGCGAGGCAAGGCTAAGGCACGACAACGCAAGGCTAGGCAATGCACGGAAGGCAAGCAAAGAGTAACGGAAGGCAATGCACGACAACGCACGGCTAGGCAATGCACGGCAAGGCAAGGAAAGGGTAACGCAAGGCAAGGCACGGTCAGGCGAGGCAAGGCTAAGGCACGACAACGCAAGGCTAGGCAATGCACGGCAAGGCAAGGAAAGGGTAACGCAAGGGAAGGCACCGTTACGCGAGGCAAGGCTAAGGCACGACAACGCACGGCTAGGCAATGCACGGCCAGGCAAGTAAAGGGTAACGCAAGGCAAGGCACGGTGAGGCAAGGCAAGGCTAATGCACGACAACGCACGGCTAGGCAATGCACGGCAAGGCAAGGAAAGGGTAACGGAAGGCAAGGAAGGCAAGGGAAAGCAAGGCAAGGCAAGGGTAAGGGAAGGAACGGCACGGCAAGGGGAAACAAGGCTAAGGCACGACAACGCAGGGCTAGGCAATGCACGGCAAGGAAAGGAAAGGGTAACGCAAGGCAAGGCACGGTCAGGCGAGGCAAGGCTAAGGCACGACAACGCAAGGCTAGGCAATGCACGGAAGGCAAGCAAAGAGTAACGGAAGGCAAGGAAGTCAAGGGAAAGCAAGGCAAGGCAAGGGTAACGGAAGGAACGGCACGGCAAGGGGAAACAAGGCTAAGGCACGACAACGCACGGCTAGGCAATTCACGGCAAGGCAAGGAAAGGGTAACGCAAGGCAAGGCACGGTCAGGCGAGGCAAGGCTAAGGCACGACAACGCAAGGCTAGGCAATGCACGGAAGGAAAGCAAAGAGTAACGGAAGGCAATGAAAGTAAGGGAAAGCAAAGCAAGGTAAGGGTAACGCAAGGCAAGGCACGGTGAGGCAAGGCAAGGCTGATGCACGACAATGCACGGCTAGGCAATGCACGGCCAGGCAAGGAAAGGGTAACGCAAGGCAAGGCACGGTCAGGCGAGGCAAGGCTAAGGCACGACAACGCAAGGCTAGGCAATGCACGGAAGGCAAGCAAAGAGGAACGGAAGGCAAGGAAGGCTAGGGAAAGCAGGGAAAGGCAAGGGTAACGGAAGGAACGGCACGGTAAGGGCAAACAAGACTAAGGCACGACAACTCAGGGCTAGGCAATGCAGGGCAAGGCAAGGAAATGGTAATTCAAGGCAAGGCACGGTTTGGGGAGGCAAAGCTAATGCACGACAACGCAAGGCTAGGCAGTGCACGGCTAGGCAAGGAAAGAGTAACGGGAGGAAAGGAAGGCAAGGCAAAGCAAGGCAAGGCAAGTGTAACAAAAGGCAAGGCACGGCAAGGGGAAACAAGGCTAAGGAACGGCAACGCACGGCTACGCAATGCACGGCCAGGCAAGGAAAGGGTAACGCAAGGCAAGGCACGGACAGGCGAGGCAAGGCTAAGGCACGACAACGCAAGGCTAGGCAATGAACGGAAGGCAAGCAAAGAGTAACGGAAGGCAAGGAAGGCAAGGGAAAGCAAGGGAAGGCAAGGGCAACGAAAGGAACGGCACGGTAAGGGGAAACAAAGCTAAGGCACGACAATGCAGGGCTAGGCAATGCACGGCAAGGCAAGGAAAGGGTAACGCAAGGCAAAGCACGGTGAGGCAAGACAAGGCAAATGCACGACAACGCACGGCTAGGCAATGCACGGCAAGGCAAGGAAAGGGTAACGCAAGGCAAGGCACGGTCAGGCGAGGCAAGGCTAAGGCACGACAACGCAAGGCTAGGCAATGCACGGAAGGCAAGCAAAGAGTAACGGAAGTCAAGGAAGGCAAGGGAAAGCAGGGGAAGGCAAGGGTAACGAAAGGAACGGCACGGTAAGGGGAAACAAGGCTAAGGCACGACAACGCAGGGCTAGGCAATGCACGGCAAGGCAAGGAAAGGGTAACGCAAGGCAAGGCACGGTAAGGCGAGGCAAGGCTAAGGCACGACAACGCAAGGCTAGGCAATGCACGGAAGGCAAGCAAAGAGTAACGGAAGGCAAGGAAGGCAAGGGAAAGCAAGGCAAGGCAAGGGTAACGGAAGGAACGGCACGGCAAGGGGAAACAAGGCTAAGGCACGGCAACGCACGGCTAGGCAATGCACGGCAAGGCAAGGAAAGGGTAACGCAAGGCAAGGCACTGTCAGGCGAGGCAAGGCTAAGGCACGACAACGCAAGGCTAGGCAATGCATGGAAGGAAAGCAAAGAGTAACGGAAGGCAATGAAAGGAAGGGAAAGCAAGGCAAGGTAAGGGTAACGCAAGGCAAGGCACGGTGAGGCAAGGCAAGGCTGATGCACGACAATGCACGGCTAGGCAATGCACGGCAAGGCAAGGAAAGGGTAACGCAAGGCAAGGCACGGTCAGGCGAGGCAAGGCTAAGGCACGACAACGCAAGGCTAGGCAATGCACGGAAGGCAAGCAAAGAGGAACGGAAGGCAAGGAAGGCTAGGGAAAGCAGGGAAAGGCAAGGGTAACGGAAGGAACGGCACGGTAAGGGCAAACAAGCCTAAGGCACGACAACGCACGGCTAGGCAATGCACGGCAAGGCAAGGAAAGGGTAACGCAAGGCAAGGCACCGTTACGCGAGGCAAGGCTAAGGCACGACAACGCAAGGCTAGGCAATGCACGGAAGGCAAGCAAAGAGTAACGGAAGGCAAGGAAGGCAAGGGAAAGCAAGGGAAGGCAAGGGTAACGGAAGGAAGACACGGCAAGGGGAAACAAGGCTAAGGCACGACAACGCACGGTTAGGCAATACACGGCAAGGCAAGGAAAGGGTAACGCAAGGCAAGGCATGGTCAGGCGAAGCAAGGCTAAGGCACGACAACGCAAGGCTAGGCAATGCACGGAAGGCAAGCAAAGAGTAACGGAAGGCAAGGAAGGCAAGGGAAAGCAAAGCAAGGTAAGGGTAACGCAAGGCAAGGCACGGTGAGGCAAGGCAAGGCTGATGCACGACAACGCACGGCTAGGCAATGCACGGCAAGGCAAGGAAAGGGTAACGCAAGGCAAGGCACCGTTACACGAGGCAAGGCTAAGGCACGACAACGCAAGGCTAGGCAATGCACGGCCAGGCAAGGAAAGGGTAACGCAAGGGAAGGCACGGTGAGGCAAGGCAAGGCTAATGCACGACAACGCACGGGTAGGCAATGCACGGCAAGGCAAGGAAAGGGTAACGCAAGGCAAGGCACGGTTTGGGGAGGAAGGCGAATGCACGACAACGCAAGGCTAGGCAATGCACGGAAGGCAAGCAAAGAGTAACGGAAGGCAAGGAAGGCAAGGGAAAGCAAGGCAAGGCAAGGGTAACAGAAGGAACGTCACGGCAAGGGGAAACAAGGCTAAGGCACGGCAACGCACGGCTAGGCAATGAACGGAAAGGCAAGGAAAGGGTAACGCAAGGCAAGGCACGGTGAATCAAGGCAAGGCTGATGCACGACAACGCACGGCTAGGCAATGCACGGCATGGCAAGGAAAGGGTAAGGCAAGGCAAGGCACGGTCAGGCGAGGCAAGGCTAAGGCACGACAACGCAAGGCTAGGCAATGCACGGCAAGGCAAGGAAAGGGTAACGCAAGGCAAGGCACGGTAAGGCGCGGCAAGGCTAAGGCACGACAACGCAAGGCTAGGCAATAAACGGAAGGCAAGCAAAGAGTAACGGAAGGCAAGGAAGGCAAGGGAAAGCAGGGGAAGGCAAGGGTAACGGAAGGAACGGCACGGTAAGGGGAAACAAGGCTAATTCACGACAACGCAGGGCTAGCCAATGAACGGCAAGGAAAGGAAAAGGTAACGCAAGGCAAGGCACCGTTACGCGAGGCAAGGCTAAGGCACGACAACGCAAGGCTAGGCAATGCACGGAAGGCAAGCAAAGAGTAACGGAAGGCAAGGAAGGCAAGGGAAAGCAAGGCAAGGCAAGGGTAACGGAAGGAACGGCACGGCAAGGGGAAACAAGGCTAAGGCACGGCAACGCACGGCTAGGCAATGCACGGCAAGGCAAGGAAAGGGTAACGCAAGGCAAGGCACTGTCAGGCGAGGCAAGGCTAAGGCACGACAACGCAAGGCTAGGCAATGCACGGAAGGAAAGCAAAGAGTAACGGAAGGCAATGAAAGGAAGGGAAAGCAAGGCAAGGTAAGGGTAACGCAAGGCAAGGCACGGTGAGGCAAGGCAAGGCTGATGCACGACAACGCACGGCTAGGCAATTCACGGCAAGGCAAGGAAAGGGTAACGCAAGGCAAGGCACGGTCAGGCGAGGCAAGGCTAAGGCACGACAACGCAAGGCTAGGCAATGCACGGAAGGCAAGCAAAGAGGAACGGAAGGCAAGGAAGGCTAGGGAAAGCAGGGAAAGGCAAGGGTAACGGAAGGAACGGCACGGTAAGGGCAAACAAGACTAAGGCACGACAACGCAGGGCTAGCCAATGCACGGCAAGGAAAGGAAAGGGTAACGCAAGGCAAGGCACCGTTACGCGAGGCAAGGCTAAGGCACGACAACGCAAGGCTAGGCAATGCACGGAAGGCAAGCAAAGAGTAACGGAAGGCAAGGAAGGCAAGGGAAAGCAAGGCAAGGCAAGGGTAACGGAAGGAAGTGCTCGGCAAGGGGAAACAAGGCTAAGGGACGGCAACGCACGGCTAGGCAATGCACGGCAAGGCAAGGAAAGGGTAACGCAAGGCAAGGCACGGTCAGGCGAGGCAAGGCTAAGGCACGACAACGCAAGGCTAGGCAATGCACGGCAAGGCAAGGAAAAGAGTAACGGAAGGCAAGGAAGGCAAGGGAAAGCAAGGCAAGGCAAGGGTAACAGAAGGAATGGCACGGCAAGGGGAAACAAGGCTAAGGCATGGCAACGCACGGCTAGGCAATGCACGGCAAGGCAAGGAAAGGGTAACGCAAGGCAAGGCACGGTGAGGCAAGGCAAGGCTAATGCACGACAACGCACGGCTAGGCAATGCACGGCAAGGCTAGGAAAGGGTAACGCAAGGCAAGGCACGGTCAGGCGAGGCAAGGCTAAGGCACGACAACGCAAGGCTAGGCAATGCACGGCAAGGCAAGGAAAGGGTAACGCAAGGGAAGGCACCGTTACGCGAGGCAAGGCTAAGGCACGACAACGCAAGGCTAGGCAATGCACGGCCGGGCAAGGAAAGGGTAACGCAAGGCAAGGCACGGTGAGGCAAGGCAAGGCTAAGGCACGACAACGCAAGCTAGGCAATGCACGGCAAGGCAAGGAAAGCGTAACGCAAGGCAAGGCACGGTGAGGCAAGGCAAAGCAAGGCAAGGCAAGGGTAAGGGAAGGAACGGCACGGCAAGGGGAAACAAGGCTAAGGCACGACAACGCAGGGCTAGCCAATGCACGGCAAGGAAAGGAAAGGGTAACGCAAGGCAAGGCACCGTTACGCGAGGCAAGGCTAAGGCACGACAACGCAAGGCTAGGCAATGCACGGAAGGCAAGCAAAGAGTAACGGAAGGCAAGGAAGGCAAGGGAAAGCAAGGCAAGGCAAGGGTAACGGAAGGAACGGCACGGCAAGGGGAAACAAGGCTAAGGCACGGCAACGCACGGCTAGGCAATACACGGCAAGGCAAGGAAAGGGTAACGCAAGGCAAGGCACTGTCAGGCGAGGCAAGGCTAAGGCACGACAACGCAAGGCTAGGCAATGCACGGAAGGAAAGCAAAGAGTAACGGAAGGCAATGAAAGTAAGGGAAAGCAAAGCAAGGTAAGGGTAACGCAAGGCAAGGCACGGTGAGGCAAGGCAAGGCTGATGCACGACAATGCACGGCTAGGCAATGCACGGCCAGGCAAGGAAAGGGTAACGCAAGGCAAGGCACGGTCAGGCGAGGCAAGGCTAAGGCACGACAACGCAAGGCTAGGCAATGCACGGAAGGCAAGCAAAGAGGAACGGAAGGCAAGGAAGGCTAGGGAAAGCAGGGAAAGGCAAGGGTAACGGAAGGAACGGCACGGTAAGGGCAAACAAGACTAAGGCACGACAACTCAGGGCTAGGCAATGCAGGGCAAGGCAAGGAAATGGTAACTCAAGGCAAGGCACGGTTTGGGGAAGCAAAGCTAATGCACGACAACGCAAGGCTAGGAAGTGCACGGCTAGGCAAGGAAAGAGTAACGGAAGGAAAGGAAGGCAAGGCAAAGCAAGGCAAGGCAAGTGTAACAAAAGGCAAGGCACGGCAAGGGGAAACAAGGCTAAGGAACGGCAACGCACGGCTACGCAATGCACGGCCAGGCAAGGAAAGGGTAACGCAAGGCAAGGCACGGTAAGGCAAGACAAGGCTAATGCACGACAATGCACGGCTAGGCAATGCACGGCCAGGCAAGGAAAGGGTAACGCAAGGCAAGGTACGGTGAGGCAAGGCAATGCAAATGCACGACAACGCACGGCTAGGCAATGCACGGCAAGGCAAGGAAAGGGTAACGCAAGGCAAGGCACGGTCAGGCGAGGCAAGGCTAAGGCACGACAACGCAAGGCTAGGCAATGAACGGAAGGCAAGCAAAGAGTAACGGAAGGCAAGGAAGGCAAGGGAAAGCAAGGGAAGGCAAGGGCAACGAAAGGAACGGCACGGTAAGGGGAAACAAAGCTAAGGCACGACAATGCAGGGCTAGGCAATGCACGGCAAGGCAAGGAAAGGGTAACGCAAGGCAAAGCACGGTGAGGCAAGACAAGGCAAATGCACGACAACGCACGGCTAGGCAATGCACGGCAAGGCAAGGAAAGGGTAACTCAAGGCAAGGCACGGTCAGGCGAGGCAAGGCTAAGGCACGACAACGCAAGGCTAGGCAATGCACGGAAGGCAAGCAAAGAGTAACGGAAGGCAAGGAAGGCAAGGGAAAGCAGGGGAAGGCAAGGGTAACGAAAGGAACGGCACGGTAAGGGGAAACAAGGCTAAGGCACGACAACACAGGGCTAGGCAATGCAGGGCAAGGCAAGGAAAGGGTAACGCAAGGCAAGGCACGGTTTGGGGAGGAAGGCGAATGCACGACAACGCAAGGCTAGGCAATGCACGGAAGGCAAGCAAAGAGTAACGGAAGGCAAGGAAGGCAAGGGAAAGCAAGGCAAGGCAAGGGTAACAGAAGGAACGGCACGGCAAGGGGAAACAAGGCTAAGGCACGGCAACGCACGGCTAGGCAATGAACGGAAAGGCAAGGAAAGGGTAACGCAAGGCAAGGCACGGTGAGGCAAGGCAAGGCTGATGCACGACACCGCACGGCTAGGCAATGCACGGCAAGGCAAGGAAAGGGTAACGCAAGGCAAGGCACGGTCAGGCGAGGCAAGGCTAAGGCACGACAACGCAAGGCTAGGCAATGCACGGCAAGGCAAGGAAAGGGTAACGCAAGGCAAGGCACGGTAAGGCGCGGCAAGGCTAAGGCACGACAACGCAAGGCTAGGCAATAAACGGAAGGCAAGCAAAGAGTAACGGAAGGCATGGAAGGCAAGGGAAAGCAAGGCAAGGCAAGGGTAACGGAAGGAACGGCACGGCAAGGGGAAACAAGGCTAAGGCACGGCAACGCACGGCTAGGCAATGCACGGCAAGGCAAGGAAAGGGTAACGCAAGGCAAGGCACTGTCAGGCGAGGCAAGGCTAAGGCACGACAACGCAAGGCTAGGCAATGCACGGAAGGAAAGCAAAGAGTAACGGAAGGCAATGAAAGAAAGGGAAAGCAAGGCAAGGTAAGGGTAACGCAAGGCAAGGCACGGTGAGGCAAGGCAAGGCTGATGCACGACAACGCACGGCTAGGCAATTCACGGCAAGGCAAGGAAAGGGTAACGCAAGGCAAGGCACGGTCAGGCGAGGCAAGGCTAAGGCACGACAACGCAAGGCTAGGCAATGCACGGCCAGGCAAGGAAAGGGTAACGCAAGGGAAGGCACGGTGAGGCAAGGCAAGGCAAATGCACGACAACGCACGGCTAGGCAATGCACGGCAAGGCAAGGAAAGGGTAACGCAAGGCAAGGCACGGTTTGGGGAGGAAGGCGAATGCACGACAACGCAAGGCTAGGCAATGCACGGAAGGCAAGCAAAGAGTAACGGAAGGGAAGGAAGGCAAGGGAAAGCAAGGCAAGGCAAGGGTAACAGAAGGAACGTCACGGCAAGGGGAAACAAGGCTAAGGCACGGCAACGCACGGCTAGGCAATGAACGGAAAGGCAAGGAAAGGGTAACGCAAGGCAAGGCACGGTGAGGCAAGGCAAGGCTGATGCACGACAACGCACGGCTAGGCAATGCACGGCAAGGCAAGGAAAGGGTAAGGCAAGGCAAGGCACGGTCAGGGGAGGCAAGGCTAAGGCACGACAACGCAAGGCTAGGCAATGCACGGCAAGGCAAGGAAAGGGTAACGCAAGGCAAGGCACGGTAAGGCGCGGCAAGGCTAAGGCACGACAACGCAAGGCTAGGCAATAAACGGAAGGCAAGCAAAGAGTAACGGAAGGCAAGGAAGGCAAGGGAAAGCAGGGGAAGGCAAGGGTAACGGAAGGAACGGCACGGTAAGGGGAAACAAGGCTAAGGCACGACAACGCAGGGCTAGCCAATGCACGGCAAGGAAAGGAAAAGGTAACGCAAGGCAAGGCACCGTTACGCGAGGCAAGGCTAAGGCACGACAACGCAAGGCTAGGCAATGCACGGAAGGCAAGCAAAGAGTAACGGAAGGCAAGGAAGGCAAGGGAAAGCAAGGCAAGGCAAGGGTAACGGAAGGAACGGCACGGCAAGGGGAAACAAGGCTAAGGCACGGCAACGCACGGCTAGGCAATGCACGGCAAGGCAAGGAAAGGGTAACGCAAGGCAAGGCACTGTCAGGCGAGGCAAGGCTAAGGCACGACAACGCAAGGCTAGGCAAAGCACGGAAGGAAAGCAAAGAGTAACGGAAGGCAATGAAAGGAAGGGAAAGCAAGGCAAGGTAAGGGTAACGCAAGGCAAGGCACGGTGAGGCAAGGCAAGGCTGATGCACGACAACGCACGGCTAGGCAATTCACGGCAAGGCAAGGAAAGGGTAACGCAAGGCAAGGCACGGTCAGGCGAGGCAAGGCTAAGGCACGACAACGCAAGGCTAGGCAATGCACGGAAGGCAAGCAAAGAGGAACGGAAGGCAAGGAAGGCTAGGGAAAGCAGGGAAAGGCAAGGGTAACGGAAGGAACGGCACGGTAAGGGCAAACAAGACTAAGGCACGACAACGCAGGGCTAGCCAATGCACGGCAAGGAAAGGAAAGGGTAACGCAAGGCAAGGCACCGTTACGCGAGGCAAGGCTAAGGCACGACAACGCAAGGCTAGGCAATGCACGGAAGGCAAGCAAAGAGTAACGGAAGGCAAGGAAGGCAAGGGAAAGCAAGGCAAGGCAAGGGTAACGGAAGGAACGGCACGGCAAGGGGAAACAAGGCTAAGGCACGGCAACGCACGGCTAGGCAATGCACGGCAAGGCAAGGAAAGGGTAACGCAAGGCAAGGCACGGTCAGGCGAGGCAAGGCTAAGGCACGACAACGCAAGGCTAGGCAATGCACGGAAGTCAAGCAAAGAGTAACGGAAGGCAAGGAAGGCAAGGGAAAGCAAGGCAAGGCAAGGGTAACAGAAGGAATGGCACGGCAAGGGGAAACAAGGCTAAGGCATGGCAACGCACGGCTAGGCAATGCACGGCAAGGCAAGGAAAGGGTAACGCAAGGCAAGGCACGGTGAGGCAAGGCAAGGCTGATGCACGACAACGCACGGCTAGGCAATGCACGGCAAGGCAAGGAAAGGGTAACGCAAGGCAAGGCACGGTCAGGCGAGGCAAGGCTAAGGCACGACAACGCACGGCTAGGCAATGCACGGCAAGGCAAGGAAAGGGTAACGCAAGGGAAGGCACCGTTACGCGAGGCAAGGCTAAGGCACGACAACGCAAGGCTAGGCAATGCACGGCAAGGCAAGGAAAGGGTAACGCAAGGCAAGGCACGGTCAGGCAAGGCAAGGCTAATGCACGACAACGCACGGCTAGGCAATGCACGGCAAGGCAAGGAAAGGGTAACGGAAGGCAAGGAAGGCAAGGGAAAGCAAGGCAAGGCAAGGGTAACGGAAGGAACGGCACGGTAAGGGGAAACAAGGCTAAGGCACGACAACTCAGGGCTAGGCAATGCAGGGCAAGGCAAGGAAATGGTAACTCAAGGCAAGGCACGGTTTGGGGAGGCAAAGCTAATGCACGACAACGCAAGGCTAGGCAGTGCACGGCTAGGCAAGGAAAGAGTAACGGGAGGAAAGGAAGGCAAGGCAAAGCAAGGCAAGGCAAGGGTAACGGAAGGAACGGCACGGCAAGGGGAAACAAGGCTAAGGCACGGCAACGCACGGCTAGGCAATGCACGGCAAGGCAAGGAAAGGGTAACGCAAGGCAAGGCACGGTGAGGCAAGGCAAGGCTGATGCACGACAACGCACGGCTAGGCAATGCACGGCAAGGCAAGGAAAGGGTAACGCAAGGCAAGGCACGGTCAGGCGAGGCAAGGCTAAGGCACGACAACGCAAGGCTAGGCAATGCACGGCAAGGCAAGGAAAGGGTAACGCAAGGCAAGGCACGGTAAGGCGCGGCAAGGCTAAGGCACGACAACGCAAGGCTAGGCAATAAACGGAAGGCAAGCAAAGAGTAACGGAAGGCAAGGAAGGCAAGGGAAAGCAGGGGAAGGAAAGGGTAACGGAAGGAACGGCACGGTAAGGGGAAACAAGGCTAAGGCACGACAACGCAGGGCTAGCCAATGCACGGCAAGGAAAGGAAAGGGTAACGCAAGGCAAGGCACCGTTAGGCGAGGCAAGGCTAAGGCACGACAACGCAGGGCTAGCCAATGCACGGCAAGGAAAGGAAAGAGTAACGCAAGGCAAGGCACCGTTACGCGAGGCAAGGCTAAGGCACGACAACGCAAGGCTAGGCAATGCACGGCAAGGCAAGGAAAGGGTAACGCAAGGGAAGGCACGGTAAGGGAAGGCAAGGCTAAGGCACGACAACGCACGGCTAGGCAATGCACGGCAAGGCAAGGAAAGGGTAACGCAAGGCAAGGCACGGTCAGGCGAGGCAAGGCTAAGGCACGACAACGCAAGGCTAGGCAATGAACGGAAGGCAAGCAAAGAGTAACGGAAGGCAAGGAAGGCAAGGGAAAGCAAGGGAAGGCAAGGGCAACGGAAGGAACGGCACGGTAAGGGGAAACAAGGCTAAGGCACGGCAACGCACGGCTAGGCAATGCACGGCAAGGCAAGGAAAGGGTAACGCAAGGCAAGGCACGGTGAGGCAAGACAAGGCAAATGCACGACAACGCACGGCTAGGCAATGCACGGCAAGGCAAGGAAAGGGTAACGCAAGGCAAGGCACGGTCAGGCGAGGCAAGGCTAAGGCACGACAACGCAAGGCTAGGCAATGCACGGAAGGCAAGCAAAGAGTAACGGAAGGCAAGGAAGGCAAGGGAAAGCAGGGGAAGGCAAGGGTAACGAAAGGAACGGCACGGCAAGGGGAAACAAGGCTAAGGCACGACAACGCACGGCTAGGCAATGCACGGCAAGGCAAGGAAAGGGTAACGCAAGGCAAGGCACGGTTTGGGGAGGAAGGCGAATGCACGACAACGCAAGGCTAGGCAATGCACGGAAGGCAAGCAAAGAGTAACGGAAGGCAAGGAAGGCAAGGGAAAGCAAGGCAAGGCAAGGGTAACAGAAGGAAGGCACGGCAAGGGGAAACAAGGCTAAGGCACGGCAACGCACGGCTAGGCAATGCACGGCAAGGCAAGGAAAGGGTAACGCAAGGCAAGGCACGGTGAGGCAAGGCAAGGCTGATGCACGACAACGCACGGCTAGGCAATGCACGGCAAGGCAAGGAAAGGGTAACGCAAGGCAAGGCACGGTCAGGCGAGGCAAGGCTAAGGCACGACAACGCAAGGCTAGGCAATGCACGGCAAGGCAAGGAAAGGGTAACGCAAGGCAAGGCACGGTAAGGCGCGGCAAGGCTAAGGCACGACAACGCAAGGCTAGGCAATGCACGGAAGGCAAGCAAAGAGTAACGGAAGGCAAGGAAGGCAAGGGAAAGCAGGGGAAGGCAAGGGTAACGGAAGGAACGGCACGGTAAGGGGAAACAAGGCTAAGGCACGACAACGCAGGGCTAGGCAATGCACGGCAAGGCAAGGAAAGGGTAACGCAAGGCAAGGCACGGTTAGGCGAGGCAAGGCTAAGGCACGACAACGCACGGCTAGGCAATGCACGGCAAGGCAAGGAAAGAGTAACGCAAGGCAAGGCACGTAGGCGAGGCAAGGCTAAGGCACGACAACGCAAGGCTAGGCAATGCACGGAAGGCAAGCAAAGAGTAACGGAAGGCAAGGAAGGCAAGGGAAAGCAAGGGAAGGCAAGGGCAACGAAAGGAACGGCACGGTAAGGGGAAACAAAGCTAAGGCACGACAATGCAGGGCTAGGCAATGCACGGCAAGGCAAGGAAAGGGTAACGCAAGGCAAAGCACGGTGAGGCAAGACAAGGCAAATGCACGACAACGCACGGCTAGGCAATGCACGGCAAGGCAAGGAAAGGGTAACGCAAGGCAAGGCACGGTCAGGCGAGGCAAGGCTAAGGCACGACAACGCAAGGCTAGGCAATGCACGGAAGGCAAGCAAAGAGTAACGGAAGGCAAGGAAGGCAAGGGAAAGCAGGGGAAGGCAAGGGTAACGGAAGGAACGGCACGGTAAGGGGAAACAAGGCTAAGGCACGACAACGCAGGGCTAGCCAATGCACGGCAAGGCAAGGAAAGGGTAACGCAAGGCAAGGCACCGTTAGGCGAGGCAAGGCTAAGGCACGACAACGCAGGGCTAGCCAATGCACGGCAAGGAAAGGAAAGGGTAACGCAAGGCAAGGCACCGTTACGCGAGGCAAGGCTAAGGCACGACAACGCAAGGCTAGGCAATGCACGGAAGGCAAGCAAAGAGTAACGGAAGGCAAGGAAGGCAAGGGAAAGCAAGGCAAGGCAAGGGTAACAGAAGGAATGGCACGGCAAGGGGAAACAAGGCTAAGGCACGGCAACGCACGGCTAGGCAATGCACGGCAAGGCAAGGAAAGGGTAACGCAAGGCAAGGCACGGTGAGGCAAGGCAAGGCAAATGCACGACAACGCACGGCTAGGCAATGCACGGCAAGGCAAGGAAAGGGTAACGCAAGGCAAGGCACGGTCAGGCGAGGCAAGGCTAAGGCACGACAACGCAAGGCTAGGCAATGCACGGCAAGGCAAGGAAAGGGTAACGCAAGGCAAGGCACGGTAAGGCGAGGCAAGGCTAAGGCACGACAACGCAAGGCTAGGCAATGCACGGAAGGCAAGCAAAGAGTAACGGAAGGCAAGGAAGGCAAGGGAAAGCAGGGGAAGGCAAGGGTAACGGAAGGAACGGCACGGTAAGGGGAAACAAGGCTAAGGCACGACAACGCAGGGCTAGCCAATGCACGGCAAGGAAAGGAAAGGGTAACGCAAGGCAAGGCACCGTTACGCGAGGCAAGGCTAAGGCACGACAACGCAAGGCTAGGCAATGCACGGAAGGCAAGCAAAGAGTAACGGAAGGCAAGGAAGGCAAGGGAAAGCAAGGCAAGGCAAGGGTAACGGAAGGAACGGCACGGCAAGGGGAAACAAGGCTAAGGCACGGCAACGCACGGCTAGGCAATGCACGGCAAGGCAAGGAAAGGGTAACGCAAGGCAAGGCACTGTCAGGCGAGGCAAGGCTAAGGCACGACAACGCAAGGCTAGGCAATGCACGGAAGGAAAGCAAAGAGTAACGGAAGGCAATGAAAGGAAGGGAAAGCAAGGCAAGGTAAGGGTAACGCAAGGCAAGGCACGGTGAGGCAAGGCAAGGCAAATGCACGACAACGCACGGCTAGGCAATGCACGGCAAGGCAAGGAAAGGGTAACGCAAGGCAAGGCACGGTCAGGCGAGGCAAGGCTAAGGCACGACAACGCACGGCTAGGCAATGCACGGCAAGGCAAGGAAAGGGTAACTCAAGGCAAGGCACGGTCAGGCGAGGCAAGGCTAAGGCACGACAACGCAAGGCTAGGCAATGCACGGAAGGCAAGCAAAGAGTAACGGAAGGCAATGAAAGGAAGGGAAAGCAAGGCAAGGTAAGGGTAACGCAAGGCAAGGCACGGTGAGGCAAGGCAAGGCAAATGCACGACAACGCACGGCTAGGCAATGCACGGCAAGGCAAGGAAAGGGTAACGCAAGGCAAGGCACGGTCAGGCGAGGCAAGGCTAAGGCACGACAACGCACGGCTAGGCAATGCACGGCAAGGCAAGGAAAGGGTAACTCAAGGCAAGGCACGGTCAGGCGAGGCAAGGCTAAGGCACGACAACGCAAGGCTAGGCAATGCACGGAAGGCAAGCAAAGAGTAACGGAAGGCAAGGAAGGCAAGGGAAAGCAGGGGAAGGCAAGGGTAACGAAAGGAACGGCACGGTAAGGGGAAACAAGGCTAAGGCACGACAACACAGGGCTAGGCAATGCAGGGCAAGGCAAGGAAAGGGTAACGCAAGGCAAGGCACGGTTTGGGGAGGAAGGCGAATGCACGACAACGCAAGGCTAGGCAATGCACGGAAGGCAAGCAAAGAGTAACGGAAGGCAAGGAAGGCAAGGGAAAGCAAGGCAAGGCAAGGGTAACGGAAGGAACGGCACGGCAACGGGAAACAAGGCTAAGGCACGACAACGCACGGCTAGGCAATGCACGGCAAGGCAAGGAATGGGTAACGCAAGGCAAGGCACGGTGAGGCAAGGCAAGGCTGATGCACGACAACGCACGGCTAGGCAATGCACGGCAAGGCAAGGAAAGGGTAACGCAAGGCAAGGCACGGTCAGGCGAGGCAAGGCTAAGGCACGACAACGCAAGGCTAGGCAATGCACGGCAAGGCAAGGAAAGGGTAACGCAAGGCAAGGCACGGTAAGGCGCGGCAAGGCTAAGGCACGACAACGCAAGGCTAGGCAATAAACGGAAGGCAAGCAAAGAGTAACGGAAGGCAAGGAAGGCAAGGGAAAGCAGGGGAAGGCAAGGGTAACGGAAGGAACGGCACGGTAAGGGGAAACAAGACTAAGGCACGACAACGCAGGGCTAGCCAATGCACGGCAAGGAAAGGAAAGGGTAACGCAAGGCAAGGCACCGTTAGGCGAGGCAAGGCTAAGGCACGACAACGCAGGGCTAGCCAATGCACGGCAAGGAAAGGAAAGGGTAACGCAAGGCAAGGCACCGTTACGCGAGGCAAGGCTAAGGCACGACAACGCAAGGCTAGGCAATGCACGGCCAGGCAAGGAAAGGGTAACGCAAGGGAAGGCACGGTGAGGCAAGGCAAGGCAAATGCACGACAACGCACGGCTAGGCAATGCACGGCAAGGCAAGGAAAGGGTAACGCAAGGCAAGGCACGGTCAGGCGAGGCAAGGCTAAGGCACGACAACGCAAGGCTAGGCAATGAACGGAAGGCAAGCAAAGAGTAACGGAAGGCAAGGAAGGCAAGGGAAAGCAAGGGAAGGCAAGGGCAAAGAAAGGAACGGCACGGTAAGGGGAAACAAAGCTAAGGCACGACAATGCAGGGCTAGGCAATGCACGGCAAGGCAAGGAAAGGGTAACGCAAGGCAAAGCACGGTGAGGCAAGACAAGGCAAATGCACGACAACGCACGGCTAGGCAATGCACGGCAAGGCAAGGAAAGGGTAACGCAAGGCAAGGCACGGTCAGGCGAGGCAAGGCTAAGGCACGACAACGCAAGGCTAGGCAATGCACGGCAAGGCAAGGAAAGGGTAACGCAAGGCAAGGCACGGTAAGGCGCGGCAAGGCTAAGGCACGACAACGCAAGGCTAGGCAATAAACGGAAGGCAAGCAAAGAGTAACGGAAGGCAATGAAAGTAAGGGAAAGCAAAGCAAGGTAAGGGTAACGTAAGGCAAGGCACGGTAAGGCAAGACAAGGCTAATGCACGACAACGCACGGCTAGGCAATTCACGGCAAGGCAAGGAAAGGGTAACGCAAGGCAAGGCACGGTCAGGCGAGGCAAGGCTAAGGCACGACAACGCAAGGCTAGGCAATGCACGGAAGGCAAGCAACGAGGAACGGAAGGCAAGGAAGGCTAGGGAAAGCAGGGAAAGGCAAGGGTAACGGAAGGAACGGCACGGTAAGGGCAAACAAGACTAAGGCACGACAACACAGGGCTAGGCAATGCAGGGCAAGGCAAGGAAATGGTAACGCAAGGCAAGGCACGGTTTGGGGAGGCAAAGCTAATGCACGACAACGCAAGGCTAGGCAGTGCACGGCTAGGCAAGGAAAGAGTAGAGGAAGGAAAGGAAGGCAAGGCAAAGCAAGGCAAGGCAAGTGTAACAAAAGGCAAGGCACGGCAAGGGGAAACAAGGCTAAGGAACGGCAACGCACGGCTACGCAATGCACGGCCAGGCAAGGAAAGGGTAACGCAAGGCAAGGCACGGTAAGGCAAGACAAGGCTAATGCACGACAACGCACGGCTAGGCAATGCACGGCCAGGAAAGGGTAACGCAAGGCAAGGCACGGTTTGGGGAGGAAGGCGAATGCACGACAACGCAAGGCTAGGCAATGCACGGAAGGCAAGCAAAGAGTAACGGAAGGCAAGGAAGGCAAGGGAAAGCAAGGCAAGGCAAGGGTAACAGAAGGAACGGCACGGCAACGGGAAACAAGGCTAAGGCACGACAACGCACGGCTAGGCAATGCACGGCAAGGAAACGAAAGGGTAACGCAAGGCAAGGCACCGTTAGGCGAGGCAAGGCTAAGGCACGACAACGCAGGGCTAGCCAATGCACGGCAAGGAAAGGAAAGAGTAACGCAAGGCAAGGCACTGTCAGGCGAGGCAAGGCTAAGGCACGACAACGCAAGGCTAGGCAATGCACGGCCAGGCAAGGAAAGGGTAACGCAAGGGAAGGCACGGTGAGGCAAGGCAAGGCAAATGCACGACAACGCACGGCTAGGCAATGCACGGCAAGGCAAGGAAAGGGTAACGCAAGGCAAGGCACGGTCAGGCGAGGCAAGGCTAAGGCACGACAACGCAAGGCTAGGCAATGAACGGAAGGCAAGCAAAGAGTAACGGAAGGCAAGGAAGGCAAGGGAAAGCAAGGGAAGGCAAGGGCAACGAAAGGAACGGCACGGTAAGGGGAAACAAAGCTAAGGCACGACAATGCAGGGCTAGGCAATGCACGGCAAGGCAAGGAAAGGGTAACGCAAGGCAAAGCACGGTGAGGCAAGACAAGGCAAATGCACGACAACGCACGGCTAGGCAATGCACGGCAAGGCAAGGAAAGGGTAACTCAAGGCAAGGCACGGTCAGGCGAGGCAAGGCTAAGGCACGACAACGCAAGGCTAGGCAATGCACGGAAGGCAAGCAAAGAGTAACGGAAGGCAAGGAAGGCAAGGGAAAGCAGGGGAAGGCAAGGGTAACGAAAGGAACGGCACGGTAAGGGGAAACAAGGCTAAGGCACGACAACACAGGGCTAGGCAATGCAGGGCAAGGCAAGGAAAGGGTAACGCAAGGCAAGGCACGGTTTGGGGAGGAAGGCGAATGCACGACAACGCAAGGCTAGGCAATGCACGGAAGGCAAGCAAAGAGTAACGGAAGGCAAGGAAGGCAAGGGAAAGCAAGGCAAGGCAAGGGTAACAGAAGGAATGGCACGGCAAGGGGAAACAAGGCTAAGGCACGGCAACGCACGGCTAGGCAATGCACGGCAAGGCAAGGAAAGGGTAACGCAAGGCAAGGCACGGTGAGGCAAGGCAAGGCTGATGCACGACAACGCACGGCTAGGCAATGCACGGCAAGGCAAGGAAAGAGTAACGCAAGGCAAGGCACGGTCAGGCGAGGCAAGGCTAAGGCACGACAACGCAAGGCTAGGCAATGCACGGCAAGGCAAGGAAAGGGTAACGCAAGGCAAGGCACGGTAAGGCGCGGCAAGGCTAAGGCACGACAACGCAAGGCTAGGCAATAAACGGAAGGCAAGCAAAGAGTAACGGAAGGCAAGGAAGGCAAGGGAAAGCAGGGGAAGGCAAGGGTAACGGAAGGAACGGCACGGTAAGGGGAAACAAGGCTAAGGCACGACAACGCAGGGCTAGCCAATGCACGGCAAGGAAAGGAAAGGGTAACGCAAGGCAAGGCACCGTTAGGCGAGGCAAGGCTAAGGCACGACAACGCAAGGCTAGGCAATGCACGGCAAGGAAAGGAAAGGGTAACGCAAGGCAAGGCACCGTTACGGGAGGCAAGGCTAAGGAACGACAACGCAAGGCTAGGCAATGCACGGAAGGCAAGCAAAGAGTAACGGAAGGCAAGGAAGGCAAGGGAAAGCAAGGGAAGGCAAGGGCAACGAAAGGAACGGCACGGTAAGGGGAAACAAAGCTAAGGCACGACAATGCAGGGCTAGGCAATGCACGGCAAGGCAAGGAAAGGGTAACGCAAGGCAAAGCACGGTGAGGCAAGACAAGGCAAATGCACGACAACGCACGGCTAGGCAATGCACGGCAAGGCAAGGAAAGGGTAACTCAA
This sequence comes from Macrotis lagotis, assembly GCF_037893015.1. Taxonomy (NCBI): domain Eukaryota; kingdom Metazoa; phylum Chordata; class Mammalia; order Peramelemorphia; family Peramelidae; genus Macrotis; species Macrotis lagotis. The sequence continues at coordinate 131,739 of NW_027422232.1, forward strand.
GGCAAGGCACGGTCAGGCGAGGCAAGGCTAAGGCACGACAACGCAAGGCTAGGCAATGCACGGAAGGCAAGCAAAGAGTAACGGAAGGCAAGGAAGGCAAGGGAAAGCAGGGGAAGGCAAGGGTAACGGAAGGAACGGCACGGTAAGGGGAAACAAGGCTAAGGCACTACAACGCAGGGCTAGCCAATGCACAGCAAGGAAAGGAAAGGGTAACGCAAGGCAAGGCACCGTTAGGCGAGGCAAGGCTAAGGCACGACAACGCAGGGCTAGCCAATGCACGGCAAGGAAAGGAAAGAGTAACGCAAGGCAAGGCACCGTTACGCGAGGCAAGGCTAAGGCACGACAACGCAAGGCTAGGAAATGAACGGAAGGCAAGCAAAGAGTAACGGAAGGCAAGGAAGGCAAGGGAAAGCAAGGGAAGGCAAGGGCAACGAAAGGAACTGCACGGTAAGGGGAAACAAAGCTAAGGCACGACAATGCAGGGCTAGGCAATGCACGGCAAGGCAAGGAAAGGGTAACGCAAGGCAAAGCACGGTGAGGCAAGACAAGGCAAATGCACGACAACGCACGGCTAGGCAATGCACGGCAAGGCAAGGAAAGGGTAACTCAAGGCAAGGCACGGTCAGGCGAGGCAAGGCTAAGGCACGACAACGCAAGGCTAGGCAATGCACGGAAGGCAAGCAAAGAGTAACGGAAGGCAAGGCACGGTAAGGCGCTTCAAGGCTAAGGCACGACAACGCAAGGCTAGGCAATAAACGGAAGGCAAGCAAAGAGTAACGGAAGGCAAGGAAGGCAAGGGAAAGCAGGGGAAGGCAAGGGTAACGGAAGGAACGGCACGGTAAGGGGAAACAAGGCTAACGCACGACAACGCAGGGCTAGCCAATGCACGGCAAGGAAAGGAAAAGGTAACGCAAGGCAAGGCACCGTTAGGCGAGGCAAGGCTAAGGCACGACAACGCAAGGCTAGGCAATGCACGGAAGGCAAGCAAAGAGTAACGGAAGGCAAGGAAGGCAAGGGAAAGCAAGGCAAGGGAAGGGTAACGGAAGGAACGGCACGGCAAGGGGAAACAAGGCTGATGGCACGACAACGCACGGCTAGGCAATGCACGGCAAGGCAAGGAAAGGGTAACGCAAGGCAAGGCACTGTCAGGCGAGGCAAGGCTAAGGCACGACAACGCAAGGCTAGGCAATGCACGGAAGGAAAGCAAAGAGTAACGGAAGGCAATGAAAGGAAGGGAAAGCAAGGCAAGGTAAGGGTAACGCAAGGCAAGGCACGGTGAGGCAAGGCAAGGCAAATGCACGACAACGCACGGCTAGGCAATGCACGGCAAGGCAAGGAAAGGGTAACGCAAGGCAAGGCACGGTCAGGCGAGGCAAGGCTAAGGCAGGACAACGCACGGCTAGGCAATGCACGGCAAGGCAAGGAAAGGGTAACGCAAGGCAAGGCACGGTCAGGCGAGGCAAGGCTAAGGCACGACAACGCAAGGCTAGGCAATGTAACGGAAGGCAAGGAAAGGAAGGGAAAGCAAGGCAAGGTAAGGGTAACGCAAGGCAAGGCACGGTGAGGCAAGGCAAGGCAAATGCACGACAACGCACGGCTAGGCAATGCACGGCAAGGCAAGGAAAGGGTAACGCAAGGCAAGGCACGGTCAGGCGAGGCAAGGCTAAGGCACGACAACGCACGGCTAGGCAATGCACGGCAAGGCAAGGAAAGGGTAACTCAAGGCAAGGCACGGTCAGGCGAGGCAAGGCTAAGGCACGACAACGCAAGGCTAGGCAATGCACGGAAGGCAAGCAAAGAGTAACGGAAGGCAAGGAAGGCAAGGGAAAGCAGGGGAAGGCAAGGGTAACGAAAGCAACGGCACGGTAAGGGGAAACAAGGCTAAGGCACGACAACACAGGGCTAGGCAATGCAGGGCAAGGCAAGGAAAGGGTAACGCAAGGCAAGGCACGGTTTGGGGAGGAAGGCGAATGCACGACAACGCAAGCCTAGGCAATCCACGGAAGGCAAGCAAAGAGTAACGGAAGGCAAGGAAGGCAAGGGAAAGCAAGGCAAGGCAAGGGTAACAGAAGGAACGGCACGGCAACGGGGAACAAGGCTAAGGCACGGCAACGCACGGCTAGGCAATGCACGGCAAGGCAAGGAAAGGGTAACGCAAGGCAAGGCACGGTGAGGCAAGGCAAGGCTGATGCACGACAACGCACGGCTAGGCAATGCACGGCAAGGCAAGGAAAGGGTAACGCAAGGCAAGGCACGGTCAGGCGAGGCAAGGCTAAGGCACGACAACGCAAGGCTAGGCAATGCACGGCAAGGCAAGGAAAGGGTAACGCAAGGCAAGGCACGGTAAGGCGCGGCAAGGCTAAGGCACGACAACGCAAGGCTAGGCAATAAACGGAAGGCAAGCAAAGAGTAACGGAAGGCAAGGAAGGCAAGGGAAAGCAGGGGAAGGCAAGGGTAACGGAAGGAACGGCACGGTAAGGGGAAACAAGGCTAAGGCACGACAACGCAGGGCTAGCCAATGCACGGCAAGGAAAGGAAAGGGTAACGCAAGGCAAGGCACCGTTAGGCGAGGCAAGGCTAAGGCACGACAACACAGGGCTAGCCAATGCACGGCAAGGAAAGGATAGAGTAACGCAAGGCAAGGCACCGTTACGCGAGGCAAGGCTAAGGCACGACAACGCAAGGCTAGGCAATGCACGGCCAGGCAAGGAAAGGGTAACGCAAGGGAAGGCACGGTGAGGCAAGGCAAGGCAAATGCACGACAACGCACGGCTAGGCAATGCACGGCAAGGCAAGGAAAGGGTAACGCAAGGCAAGGCACGGTCAGGCGAGGCAAGGCTAAGGCACGACAACGCAAGGTTAGGCAATGAACGGAAGGCAAGCAAAGAGTAACGGAAGGCAAGGAAGGCAAGGGAAAGCAAGGGAAGGCAAGGGCAACGAAAGGAACGGCACGGTAAGGGGAAACAAAGCTAAGGCACGACAATGCAGGGCTAGGCAATGCACGGCAAGGCAAGGAAAGGGTAACGCAAGGCAAAGCACGGTGAGGCAAGACAAGGCAAATGCACGACAACGCACGGCTAGGCAATGCACGGCAAGGCAAGGAAAGGGTAACGCAAGGCAAGGCACGGTCAGGCGAGGCAAGGCTAAGGCACGACAACGCAAGGCTAGGCAATGCACGGCAACGCAAGGAAAGGGTAACGCAAGGCAAGGCACGGTAAGGCGCGGCAAGGCTAAGGCACGACAACGCAAGGCTAGGCAATAAACGGAAGGCAAGCAAAGAGTAACGGAAGGCAATGAAAGTAAGGGAAAGCAAAGCAAGGTAAGGGTAACGTAAGGCAAGGCACGGTAAGGCAAGACAAGGCTAATGCACGACAACGCACGGCTAGGCAATTCACGGCAAGGCAAGGAAAGGGTAACGCAAGGCAAGGCACGGTCAGGCGAGGCAAGGCTAAGGCACGACAACGCAAGGCTAGGCAATGCACGGAAGGCAAGCAACGAGGAACGGAAGGCAAGGAAGGCTAGGGAAAGCAGGGAAAGGCAAGGGTAACGGAAGGAACGGCACGGTAAGGGCAAACAAGACTAAGGCACGACAACACAGGGCTAGGCAATGCAGGGCAAGGCAAGGAAATGGTAACGCAAGGCAAGGCACGGTTTGGGGAGGCAAAGCTAATGCACGACAACGCAAGGCTAGGCAGTGCACGGCTAGGCAAGGAAAGAGTAACGGAAGGAAAGGAAGGCAAGGCAAAGCAAGGCAAGGCAAGTGTAACAAAAGGCAAGGCACGGCAAGGGGAAACAAGGCTAAGGAACGGCAACGCACGGCTACGCAATGCACGGCCAGGCAAGGAAAGGGTAACGCAAGGCAAGGCACGGTAAGGCAAGACAAGGCTAATGCACGACAACGCACGGCTAGGCAATGCACGGCCAGGAAAGGAAAGGGTAACGCAAGGCAAGGCACGGTGAGGCAAGGCAAGGCAAATGCACGACAACGCACGGCTAGGCAATGCACGGCAAGGCAAGGAAAGGGTAACGCAAGGCAAGGCACGGTCAGGCGAGGCAAGGCTAAGGCACGACAACGCAAGGCTAGGCAATGAACGGAAGGCAAGCAAAGAGTAACGGAAGGCAAGGAAGGCAAGGGAAAGCAAGGGAAGGCAAGGGCAACGAAAGGAACTGCACGGTAAGGGGAAACAAAGCTAAGGCACGACAATGCAGAGCTAGGCAATGCACGGCAAGGCAAGGAAAGGGTAACGCAAGGCAAGGCACGGTGAGGCAAGACAAGGCTAATGCACGACAACGCACGGCTAGGCAATGCACGGCAAGGCAAGGAAAGGGTAACGCAAGGCAAGGCACGGTCAGGCGAGGCAAAGCTAAAGCACGACAACGCAAGGCTAGGCAATGCACGGAAGGCAAGGAAGGGAAGGAAGGCAAGGGAAAGCAGGGGAAGGCAAGGGTAACGAAAGGAACGGCACGGTAAGGGGAAACAAGGCTAAGGCACGACAACACAGGGCTAGGCAATGCAGGGCAAGGCAAGGAAAGGGTAACGCAAGGCAAGGCACGGTGAGGCAAGGCAAGGCTGATGCACGACAACGCACGGCTAGGCAATGCACGGCAAGGCACGGAAAGGGTAACGCAAGGCAAGTCACGGTAAGGCGCGGCAAGGCTAAGGCACGACAACGCAAGGCTAGGCAATAAACGGAAGGCAAGCAAAGAGTAACGGAAGGCAAGGAAGGCAAGGGAAAGCAGGGGAAGGCAAGGGTAACGGAAGGAACGGCACAGTAAGGGGAAACAAGGCTAAGGCACGACAACGCAGGGCTAGCCAATGCACGGCAAGGAAAGGAAAGGGTAACGCAAGGCAAGGCACCGTTACGCGAGGCAAGGCTAAGGCACGACAACGCAAGGCTAGGCAATGCACGGAAGGCAAGCAAAGAGTAACGGAAGGCAAGGAAGGCAAGGGAAAGCAAGGCAAGGCAAGGGTAACGGAAGGAACGGCACGGCAAGGGGAAACAAGGCTAAGACACGGCAACGCACGGCTAGGCAATGCACGGCAAGGCAAGGAAAGGGTAACGCAAGGCAAGGCACTGTCAGGCGAGGCAAGGCTACGACACGACAACGCAAGGCTAGGCAATGCACGGAAGGAAAGCAAAGAGTAACGGAAGGCAATGAAAGTAAGGGAAAGCAAAGCAAGGTAAGGGTAACGCAAGGCAAGGCACGGTAAGGCAAGACAAGGCTAATGCACGACAACGCACGGCTAGGCAATTCACGGCAAGGCAAGGAAACGGTAACGTAAGGCAACGCACGGTCAGGCGAGGCAAGGCTAAGGCACGACAACGCAAGGCTAGGCAATCCACGGAAGGCAAGCAAAGAGGAACGGAAGGCAAGGAAGGCTAGGGAAAGCAGGGAAAGGCAAGGGTAACGGAAGGAACGGCACGGTAAGGGCAAACAAGACTAAGGCACGACAACACAGGGCTAGGCAATGCAGGGCAAGGCAAGGAAATGGTAACGCAAGGCACGGCACGGTTTGGGGAGGCAAAGCTAATACACGACAACGCAAGCCTAGGCAGTGCACGGCTAGGCAAGGAAAGAGTAACGGAAGGAAAGGAAGGCAAGGCAAAGCAAGGCAAGGCAAGTGTAACAAAAGGCAAGGCACGGCAAGGGGAAACAAGGCTAAGGAACGGCAACGCACGGCTACGCAATGCACGGCCAGGCAAGGAAAGGGTAACGCAAGGCAAGGCATGGTAAGGCAAGACAAGGCTAATGCACGACAACGCACGGCTAGGCAATGCACGGCCAGGCAAGGAAAGGGTAACGCAAGGCAAGGCACGGTGAGGCAAGGCAAGGCAAATGTACGACAACACACGGCTAGGCAATGCACGGCAAGGCAAGGAAAGGGTAACGCAAGGCAAGGCACGGTCAGGCGAGGCAAGGCTAAGGCACGACAACGCAAGGCTAGGCAATGAACGGAAGGCAAGCAAAGAATAACGGAAGGCAAGGAAGGCTAGGGAAAGCAGGGAAAGTCAAGGGTAACGGAAGGAACGGCACGGTAAGGGCAAACAAGACTAAGGCACGACAACACAGGGCTAGGCAATGCAGGGCAAGGCAAGGAAATGGTAACGCAAGGCAAGGCACGGTTTGGGGAGGAAGGCGAATGCACGACAACGCAAGGCTAGGCAATGCACGGAAGGCAAGCAAAGAGTAACGGAAGGCAAGGAAGGCAAGGGAAAGCAAGGCAAGGCAAGGGTAACAGAAGGAACGGCACGGCAAGGGGAAACAAGGCTAAGGCACGGCAACGCACGGCTAGGCAATGCACGGCAAGGCAAGGAAAGGGTAACGCAAGGCAAGGCACGGTGAGGAAAGGCAAGGCTGATGCACGAAAACGCACGGCTAGGCAATGCACGGCAAGGCAAGGAAAGGGTAACGCAAGGCAAGGCACGGTCAGGCGAGGCAAGGCTAAGGCACGACAACGCAAGGCTAGGCAATGCACGGCAAGGCAAGGAAAGGGTAACGCAAGGCAAGGCACGGTAAGGCGCGGCAAGGCTAAGGCACGACAACGCAAGGCTAGGCAATAAACGGAAGGCAAGCAAAGAGTAACGGAAGGCAAGGAAGGCAAGGGAAAGCAGGGGAAGGCAAGGGTAACGGAAGGAACGGCACGGTAAGGGGAAACAAGGCTAAGGCACGACAACGCAGGGCTAGCCAATGCACGGCAAGGAAAGGAAAGGGTAACGCAAGGCAAGGCACCGTTACGCGAGGCAAGGCTAAGGCACGACAACGCAAGGCTAGGCAATGCACGGAAGGCAAGCAAAGAGTAACGGAAGGCAAGGAAGGCAAGGGAAAGAAAGGCAAGGCAAGGGTAACGGAAGGAACGGCACGGCAAGGGGAAACAAGGCTAAGGCACGACAACACAGGGCTAGGCAATGCAGGGCAAGGCAATGAAATGGTAACGCAAGGCAAGGCACGGTTTGGGGAGGCAAAGCTAATGCACGACAACGCAAGGCTAGGCAGTGCACGGCTAGGCAAGGAAAGAGTAACGGAAGGAAAGGAAGGCAAGGCAAATCAAGGCAAGGCAAGTGTAACAAAAGGCAAGGCACGGCAAGGGGAAACAAGGCTAAGGAACGGCAACGCACGGCTACGCAATGCACGGCCAGGCAAGGAAAGGGTAACGCAAGGCAAGGCACGGTAAGGCAAGACAAGGCTAATGCACGACAACGCACGGCTAGGCAATGCACGGCCAGGCAAGGAAAGGGTAACGCAAGGCAAGGAACGGTCAGGCGAGGCAAGGCTAAGGCACGACAACGCAAGGCTAGGCAATGAACGGAAGGCAAGCAAAGAGTAACGGAAGGCAAGGAAGGCAAGGGAAAGCAAGGGAAGGCAAGGGCAACGAAAGGAACGGCACGGTAAGGGGAAACAAAGCTAAGGCACGACAATGCAGGGCTAGGCAATGCACGGCAAGGCAAGGAAAGGGTAACGCAAGGCAAAGCACGGTGAGGCAAGACAAGGCAAATGCACGACAACGCACGGCTAGGCAATGCACGGCAAGGCAAGGAAAGGGTAACTCAAGGCAAGGCACGGTCAGGCGAGGCAAGGCTAAGGCACGACAACGCAAGGCTAGGCAATGCACGGAAGGCAAGCAAAGAGTAACGGAAGGCAAGGAAGGCAAGGGAAAGCAGGGGAAGGCAAGGGTAACGAAAGGAACGGCACGGTAAGGGGAAACAAGGCTAAGGCACGACAACACAGGGCTAGGCAATGCAGGGCAAGGTAAGGAAAGGGTAACGCAAATCAAGGCACGGTTTGGGGAGGAAGGCGAATGCACGACAACGCAAGGCTAGGCAATGCACGGAAGGCAAGCAAAGAGTAACGGAAGGCAAGGAAGGCAAGGGAAAGCAAGGCAAGGCAAGGGTAACAGAAGGAACGGCACGGCAAGGGGAAACAAGGCTAAGGCACGGCAACGCACGGCTAGGCAATGCACGGCAAGGCAAGGAAAGGGTAACGCAAGGCAAGGCACGGTGAGGCAAGGCAAGGCTGATGCACGACAACGCACGGCTAGGCAATGCACGGCCAGGCAAGGAAAGGGTAACGCAAGGCAAGGCACGGTGAGGCAAGGCAAGGCAAATGCACGACAACGCACGGCTAGGCAATGCACGGCAAGGCAAGGAAAGGGTAACGCAAGGCAAGGCACGGTCAGGCGAGGCAAGGCTAAGGCACGACAACGCAAGGCTAGGCAATGAACGGAAGGCAAGCAAAGAATAACGGAAGGTAAGGAAGGCTAGGGAAAGCAGGGAAAGGCAAGGGTAACGGAAGGAACGGCACGGTAAGGGCAAACAAGACTAAGGCACGACAACACAGGGCTAGGCAATGCAGGGCAAGGCAAGGAAATGGTAACGCAAGGCAAGGCACGGTTTGGGGAGGCAAAGCTAATGCACGACAACGCAAGGCTAGGCAGTGCACGGCTAGGCAAGGAAAGAGTAACGGAAAGAAAGGAAGGCAAGGCAAAGCAAGGCAAGGCAAGTGTAACAAAAGGCAAGGCACGGCAAGGGGAAACAAGGCTAAGGAACGGCAACGCACGGCTATGCATTGCACGGCCAGGCAAGGGAAGGGTAACGCAAGGCAAGGCACGGTAAGGCAAGACAAGGCTAATGCACGACAACGCACGGCTAGGCAATGCACGGCCAGGCAAGGAAAGGGTAACGCAAGGCAAGGCACGGTGAGGGAAGGCAAGGCAAATGCACGACAACGCACGGCTAGGCAATGCACGGCAAGGCAAGGAAAGGGTAACGCAAGGCAAGGCACGGTCAGGCGAGGCAAGGCTAAGGCACGACAACGCAAGGCTAGGCAATGAACGGAAGGCAAGCAAAGAGTAACGGAAGGCAAGGAAGGCAAGGGAAAGCAAGGGAAGGCAAGGGCAACGAAAGGAACGGCACGGTAAGGGGAAACAAAGCTAAGGCACGACAATGCAGTGCTAGGCAATGCACGGCAAGGCAAGGAAAGGGTAACGCAAGGCAAAGCACGGTGAGGCAAGACAAGGCAAATGCACGACAACGCACGGCTAGGCAATGCACGGCAAGGCAAGGAAAGGGTAACTCAAGGCAAGGCACGGTCAGGCGAGGCAAGGCTAAAGCACGACAACGCAAGGCTAGGCAATGCACGGAAGGCAAGGAAGGGAAGGAAGGCAAGGGAAAGCAGGGGAAGGCAAGGGTAACGAAAGGAACGGCACGGTAAGGGGAAACAAGGCTAAGGCACGACAACACAGGGCTAGGCAATGCAGGGCAAGGCAAGGAAAGGGTAACGCAAGGCAAGGCACGGTGAGGCAAGGCAAGGCTGATGCACGACAACGCACGGCTAGGCAATGCACGGCAAGGCACGGAAAGGGTAACGCAAGGCAAGTCACGGTAAGGCGCGGCAAGGCTAAGGCACGACAACGCAAGTCTAGGCAATAAACGGAAGGCAAGCAAAGAGTAACGGAAGGCAAGGAAGGCAAGGGAAAGCAGGGGAAGGCAAGGGTAACGGAAGGAACGGCACAGTAAGGGGAAACAAGGCTAAGGCACGACAACGCAGGGCTAGCCAATGCACGGCAAGGAAAGGAAAGGGTAACGCAAGGCAAGGCACCGTTACGCGAGGCAAGGCTAAGGCACGACAACGCAAGGCTAGGCAATGCACGGAAGGCAAGCAAAGAGTAACGGAAGGCAAGGAAGGCAAGGGAAAGCAAGGCAAGGCAAGGGTAACGGAAGGAACGGCACGGCAAGGGGAAACAAGGCTAAGACACGGCAACGCACGGCTAGGCAATGCACGGCAAGGCAAGGAATGGGTAACGCAAGGCAAGGCACTGTCAGGCGAGGCAAGGCTACGACACGACAACGCAAGGCTAGGCAATGCACGGAAGGAAAGCAAAGAGTAACGGAAGGCAATGAAAGTAAGGGAAAGCAAAGCAAGGTAAGGGTAACGCAAGGCAAGGCACGGTAAGGCAAGACAAGGCTAATGCACGACAACGCACGGCTAGGCAATTCACGGCAAGGCAAGGAAACGGTAACGTAAGGCAACGCACGGTCAGGCGAGGCAAGGCTAAGGCACGACAACGCAAGGCTAGGCAATCCACGGAAGGCAAGCAAAGAGGAACGGAAGGCAAGGAAGGCTAGGGAAAGCAGGGAAAGGCAAGGGTAACGGAAGGAACGGCACGGTAAGGGCAAACAAGACTAAGGCACGACAACACAGGGCTAGGCAATGCAGGGCAAGGCAAGGAAATGGTAACGCAAGGCACGGCACGGTTTGGGGAGGCAAAGCTAATACACGACAACGCAAGCCTAGGCAGTGCACGGCTAGGCAAGGAAAGAGTAACGGAAGGAAAGGAAGGCAAGGCAAAGCAAGGCAAGGCAAGTGTAACAAAAGGCAAGGCACGGCAAGGGGAAACAAGGCTAAGGAACGGCAACGCACGGCTACGCAATGCACGGCCAGGCAAGGAAAGGGTAACGCAAGGCAAGGCACGGTAAGGCAAGACAAGGCTAATGCACGACAACGCACGGCTAGGCAATGCACGGCCAGGCAAGGAAAGGGTAACGCAAGGCAAGGCACGGTGAGGCAAGGCAAGGCAAATGTACGACAACGCACGGCTAGGCAATGCACGGCAAGGCAAGGAAAGGGTAACGCAAGGCAAGGCACGGTCAGGCGAGGCAAGGCTAAGGCACGACAACGCAAGGCTAGGCAATGAACGGAAGGCAAGCAAAGAATAACGGAAGGCAAGGAAGGCTAGGGAAAGCAGGGAAAGGCAAGGGTAACGGAAGGAACGGCACGGTAAGGGCAAACAAGACTAAGGCACGACAACACAGGGCTAGGCAATGCAGGGCAAGGCAAGGAAATGGTAACGCAAGGCAAGGCACGGTTTGGGGAGGAAGGCGAATGCACGACAACGCAAGGCTAGGCAATGCACGGAAGGCAAGCAAAGAGTAACGGAAGGCAAGGAAGGCAAGGGAAAGCAAGGCAAGGCAAGGGTAACAGAAGGAACGGCACGGCAAGGGGAAACAAGGCTAAGGCACGGCAACGCACGGCTAGGCAATGCACGGCAAGGCAAGGAAAGGGTAACGCAAGGCAAGGCACGGTGAGGCAAGGCAAGGCTGATGCACGACAACGCACGGCTAGGCAATGCACGGCAAGGCAAGGAAAGGGTAACGCAAGGCAAGGCACGGTCAGGCGAGGCAAGGCTAAGGCACTACAACGCAAGGCTAGGCAATGCACGGCAAGGCAAGGAAAGGGTAACGCAAGGCAAGGCACGGTAAGGCGCGGCAAGGCTAAGGCACGACACCGCAAGGCTAGGCAATAAACGGAAGGCAAGCAAAGAGTAACGGAAGGCAAGGAAGGCAAGGGAAAGCAGGGGAAGGCAAGGGTAACGGAAGGAACGGCACGGTAAGGGGAAACAAGGCTAAGGCACGACAACGCAGGGCTAGCCAATGCACGGCAAGGAAAGGAAAGGGTAACGCAAGGCAAGGCACCGTTACGTGAGGCAAGGCTAAGGCACGACAACGCAAGGCTAGGCAATGCACGGAAGGCAAGCAAAGAGTAACGGAAGGCAAGAAAGGCAAGGGAAAAAAAGGCAAGGCAAGGGTAACGGAAGGAACGGCACGGCAAGGGGAAACAAGGCTAAGGCACGACAACACAGGGCTAGGCAATGCAGGGCAAGGCAATGAAATAGTAACGCAAGGCAAGGCACGGTTTGGGGAGGCAAAGCTAATGCACGACAACGCAAGGCTAGGCAGTGCACGGCTAGGCAAGGAAAGAGTAACGGAAGGAACGGAAGGCAAGGCAAATCAAGGCAAGGCAAGTGTAACAAAAGGCAAGGCACGGCAAGGGGAAACAAGGCTAAGGAACGGCAACGCACGGCTACGCAATGCACGGCCAGGCAAGGAAAGGGTAACGCAAGGCAAGGCACGGTAAGGCAAGACAAGGCTAATGCACGACAACGCACGGAAAGGCAATGCACGGCCAGGCAAGGAAAGGGTAACGCAAGGCAAGGCACGGTCAGGCGAGGCAAGGCTAAGGCACGACAACGCAAGGCTAGGCAATGAACGGAAGGCAAGCAAAGAGTAACGGAAGGCAAGGAAGGCAAGGGAAAGCAAGGGAAGGCAAGGGCAACGAAAGGAACGGCACGGTAAGGGGAAACAAAGCTAAGGCACGACAATGCAGGGCTAGGCAATGCACGGCAAGGCAAGGAAAGGGTAACGCAAGGCAAAGCACGGTGAGGCAAGACAAGGCAAATGCACGACAACGCACGGCTAGGCAATGCACGGCAAGGCAAGGAAAGGGTAACTCAAGGCAAGGCACGGTCAGGCGAGGCAAGGCTAAGGCACGACAACGCAAGGCTAGGCAATGCACGGAAGGCAAGCAAAGAGTAACGGAAGGCAAGGAAGGCAAGGGAAAGCAGGGGAAGGCAAGGGTAACGAAAGGAACGGCACGGTAAGGGGAAACAAGGCTAAGGCACGACAACACAGGGCTAGGCAATGCAGGGCAAGGCAAGGAAAGGGTAACGCAAATCAAGGCACGGTTTGGGGAGGAAGGCGAATGCACGACAACTCAAGGCTAGGCAATGCACGGAAGGCAAGCAAAGAGTAACGGAAGGCAAGGAAGGCAAGGGAAAGCAAGGCAAGGCAAGGGTAACAGATGGAACGGCACGGCAAGGGGAAACAAGGCTAAGGCACGGCAACGCACGGTTAGGCAATGCACGGCAAGGCAAGGAAAGGGTAACGCAAGGCAAGGCACGGTGAGGCAAGGCAAGGCTGATGCACGACAACGCACGGCTAGGCAATGCACGGCCAGACAAGGAAAGGGTAACGCAAGGCAAGGCACGGTGAGGCAAGGCAAGGCAAATACACGACAACGCACGGCTAGGCAATGCACGGCAAGGCAAGGAAAGGGTAACGCAAGGCAAGGCACGGTCAGGCGAGGCAAGGCTAAGGCACGACAACGCAAGGCTAGGCAATGAACGGAAGGCAAGCAAAGAATAACGGAAGGCAAGGAAGGCTAGGGAAAGCAGGGAAAGGCAAGGGTAACGGAAGGAACGGCACGGTAAGGGCAAACAAGACTAAGGCACGACAACACAGGGCTAGGCAATGCAGGGCAAGGCAAGGAAATGGTAACGCAAGGCAAGGCACGGTTTGGGGAGGCAAAGCTAATGCACGACAACGCAAGGCTAGGCAGTGCACGGCTAGGCAAGGAAAGAGTAACGGAAGGAAAGGAAGGCAAGGCAAAGCAAGGCAAGGCAAGTGTAACAAAAGGCAAGGCACGGCAAGGGGAAACAAGGCTAAGGAACGGCAACGCACGTCTATGCAATGCACGGCCAGGCAAGGAAAGTGTAACGCAAGGCAAGGCACGGTGAGGGAAGGCAAGGCAAATGCATGACAACACACGGCTAGGCAATGCACGGCAAGGCAAGGAAAGGGTAACGCAAGGCAAGGCACGGTCAGGCGAGGCAAGGCTAAGGCACGACAACGCAAGGCTAGGCAATGAACGGAAGGCAAGCAAAGAGTAACGGAAGGCAAGGAAGGCAAGGGAAAGCAAGGGAAGGCAAGGGCAACGAAAGGAACGGCACGGTAAGGGGAAACAAAGCTAAGGCACGACAATGCAGGGCTAGGCAATGCACGGCAAGGCAAGGAAAGGGTAACGCAAGGCAAAGCACGGTGAGGCAAGACAAGGCAAATGCACGACAACGCACGGCTAGGCAATGCACGGCAAGGCAAGGAAAGGGTAACTCAAGGCAAGGCACGGTCAGGCGAGGCAAGGCTAAGGCACGACAACGCAAGGCTAGGCAATGCACGGAAGGCAAGCAAAGAGTAACGGAAGGGATGGAAGGCAAGGGAAAGCAGGGGAAGGCAAGGGTAACGAAAGGAACGGCACGGTAAGGGGAAACAAGGCTAAGGCACGACAACACAGGGCTAGGCAATGCAGGGCAAGGCAAGGAAATGGTAACGCAAGGCAAGGCACGGTTTGGGGAGGCAAAGCTAATGCACGACAACGCAAGGCTAGGCAGTGCACGGCTAGGCAAGGAAAGAGTAACGGAAGGAAAGGAAGGCAAGGCAAAGCAAGGCAAGGCAAGTGTAACAAAAGGCAAGGCACGGCAAGGGGAAACAAGGCTAAGGAACGGCAACGCACGGCTACGCAATTCACGGCCAGGCAAGGAAAGGGTAACGCAAGGCAAGGCACGGTAAGGCAAGACAAGGCTAATGCACGACAACGCACGGCTAGGCAATGCACGGCCAGGCAAGGAAAGGGTAACGCAAGGCAAGGCACGGTAAGGCAAGACAAGGCTAATGCACGACAACGCACGGCTAGGCAATGCACGGCCAGGCAAGGAAAGGGTAACGCAAGGCAAGGCACGGTGAGTGAAGGCAAGGCAAATGCACGACAACGCACGGCTAGGCAATAAACGGAAGGCAAGCAAAGAGTAACGGAAGGCAAGGAAGGCAAGGGAAAGCAGGGGAGGCAAGGGTAACGGAAGGAACGGCACGGTAAGGGGAAACAAGGCTAAGCCACGACAACGCACGGCTAGGCAATGCACGGCAAGGCAAGGAAAGGGTAACGCAAGGCAAGGCACCGTTACGCGAGGCAAGGCTAAGGCACGACAACGCAAGGCTAAGCAATGCACGGAAGGCAAGCAAAGAGTAACGGAAGGCAAGGAAGGCAAGGGAAAGCAAGGCAAGGCAAGGGTAACGGAAGGAACGGCACGGCAAGGGGAAACAAGGCTAAGGCACGGCAACGCACGGCTAGGCAATGCACGGCAAGGCAAGGAAAGGGTAACGCAAGGCAAGGCACTGTCAGGCGAGGCAAGGCTAAGACACGACAACGCAAGGCTAGGCAATGCACGGAAGGAAAGCAAAGAGTAACGGAAGGCAATGAAAGTAAGGGAAAGCAAAGCAAGGTAAGGGTAACGCAAGGCAAGGCACGGTAAGGCAAGACAAGGCTAATGCACGACAACGCAAGGCTAGGCAGTGCACGGCTAGGCAAGGAAAGAGTAACGGAAGGAAAGGAAGGCAAGGCAAAGCAAGGCAAGGCAAGTGTAACAAAAGGCAAGGCACGGCAAGGGGAAACAAGGCTAAGGAACGGCAACGCACGGCTACGCAATGCACGGCCAGGCAAGGAAAGGGTAACGCAAGGCAAGGCACGGTAAGGCAAGACAAGGCTAATGCACGACAACGCGCGGCTAGGCAATGCACGGCCAGGCAAGGAAAGGGTAACGCAAGGCAAGGCACGGTGAGGCAAGGCAAGGCAAATGCACGACAACGCACGGCTAGGCAATGCACGGCAAGGCAAGGAAAGGGTAACGCAAGGCAAGGCACGGTCAGGCGAGGCAAGGCTAAGGCACGACAACGCAAGGCTAGGCAATGCACGGAAGGCAAGCAAAGAATAACGGAAGGCAAGGAAGGCTAGGGAAAGCAGGGAAAGGCAAGGGTAACGGAAGGAACGGCACGGTAAGGGCAAACAAGACTAAGGCACGAAAACACAGGGCTAGGCAATGCACGGCAAGGCAAGGAAAGGGTAACGCAAGGCAAGGCACTGTGAGGAAAGGCAAGGCTGATGGACGACAACGCACGGCTAGGCAATGCACGGCAAGGCAAGGAAAGGGTAACGCAAGGCAAGGCACGGTTTCGGGAGGAAGGCGAATGCACGACAACGCAAGGCTAGGCAATGCACGGAAGGCAAGCAAAGAGTAACGGAAGGCAAGGAAGGCAAGGGAAAGCAAGGCAAGGCAAGGGTAACAGAAGGAACGGCACGGCAAGGGGAAACAAGGCTAAGGCACGGCAACGCACGGCTAGGCAATGCACGGCAAGGCAAGGAAAGGGTAACGCAAGGCAAGGCACGGTGAGGAAAGGCAAGGCTGATGCACGACAACGCACGGCTAGGCAATGCACGGCAAGGCAAGGAAAGGGTAACGCAAGGCAAGGCACGGTCAGGCGAGGCAAGGCTAAGGCACGACAACGCAAGGCTAGGCAATGCACGGCAATGCAAGGAAAGGGTAACGCAAGGCAAGGCACGGTAAGGCGCGGCAAGGCTAAGGCACGACAACGCAAGGCTAGGCAATAAACGGAAGGCAAGCAAAGAGTAACGGAAGGCAAGGAAGGCAAGGGAAAGCAGGGGAAGGCAAGGGTAACGGAAGGAACGGCACGGTAAGGGGAAAGAAGGCTAAGGCACGACAACGCAGGGCTAGCCAATGCACGGCAAGGAAAGGAAAGGGTAACGCAAGGCAAGGCACCGTTACGCGAGGCAAGGCTAAGGCACGACAACGCAAGGCTAGGCAATGCACGGAAGGCAAGCAAAGAGTAACGGAAGGCAATGAAAGTAAGGGAAAGCAAAGCAAGGTAAGGGTAACGCAAGGCAAGGCACGGTAAGGCAAGACAAGGCTAATGCACGACAACGCACGGCTAGGCAATTCACGGCAAGGCAAGGAAAGGGTAACGCAAGGCAAGGCACGGTCAGGCGAGGCAAGGCTAAGGCACGACAACGCAAGGCTAGGCAATGCACGGAAGGCAAGCAAAGAGGAACGGAAGGCAAGGAAGGCTAGGGAAAGCAGGGAAAGGCAAGGGTAACGGAAGGAACGGCACGGTAAGGGCAAACAAGACTAAGGCACGACAACACAGGGCTAGGCAATGCAGGGCAAGGCAAGGAAATGGTAACGCAAGGCAAGGCACGGTTTGGGGAGGCAAAGCTAATGCACGACAACGCAAGGCTAGGCAGTGCACGGCTAGGCAAGGAAAGAGTAACGGAAGGAAAGGAAGGCAAGGCAAAGCAAGGCAAGGCAAGTGTAACAAAAGGCAAGGTACGGCAAGGGGAAACAAGGCTAAGGAACGGCAACGCACGGCTACGCAATGCACGGCCAGGCAAGGAAAGGGTAACGCAAGGCAAGGCACGGTAAGGCAAGACAAGGCTAATGCACGACAACGCACGGCTAGGCAATGCACGGCCAGGCAAGGAAAGGGTAACGCAAGGCAAGGCACGGTGAGGGAAGGCAAGGCAAATGCACGACAACACACGGCTAGGCAATGCACGGCAAGGCAAGGAAAGGGTAACGCAAGGCAAGGCACGGTCAGGCGAGGCAAGGCTAAGGCACGACAACGCAAGGCTAGGCAATGAACGGAAGGCAAGCAAAGAGTAAAGGAAGGCAAGGAAGGCAAGGGAAAGCAAGGGAAGGCAAGGGCAACGAAAGGAACGGCACGGTAAGGGGAAACAAAGCTAAGGCACGACAATGCAGGGCTAGGCAATGCACGGCAAGGCAAGGAAAGGATAACGCAAGGCAAAGCACGGTGAGGCAAGACAAGGCAAATGCACGACAACGCACGGCTAGGCAATGCACGGCAAGGCAAGGAAAGGGTAACTCAAGGCAAGGCACGGTCAGGCGAGGCAAGGCTAAGGCACGACAACGCAAGGCTAGGCAATGCACGGAAGGCAAGCAAAGAGTAACGGAAGGCAAGGAAGGCAAGGGAAAGCAGGGGAAGGCAAGGGTAACGAAAGAAACGGCACGGTAAGGGGAAACAAGGCTAAGGCACGACAACACAGGGCTAGGCAATGCAGGGCAAGGCAAGGAAAGGGTAACGCAAATCAAGGCACGGTTTGGGGAGGAAGGCGCATGCACGACAACGCAAGGCTAGGCAATGCACGGAAGGCAAGCAAAGAGTAACGGAAGGCAAGGAAGGCAAGGGAAAGCAAGGCAAGGCAAGGGTAACAGAAGGAACGGCACGGCAAGGGGAAACAAGGCTAAGGCACGGCAACGCACGGCTAGGCAATGCACGGCAAGGCACGGAAAGGGTAACGCAAGGCAAGGCACGGTCAGGCGAGGCAAGGCTAAGGCACGACAACGCAAGGCTAGGCAATGCCGGGCAAGGCAAGGAAAGGGTAACGCAAGGCAAGGCACGGTAAGGCGCGGCAAGGCTAAGGCAAGACAACGCAAGGCTAGGCAATGCACGGAAGGCAAGCAAAGAGTAACGGAAGGCAAGGAAGGCAAGGGAAAGCAAGGCAAGGAAAGGGTAACCGAAGGAACGGCACGGCAAGGGGAAACAAGGCTAAGGCACCACAATGCACGGCTAGGCAAGGCACGGCAAGGCAAGGAAAGGGTAACGCAAGGCAAGGCACGGTTTGGGGAGGAAGGCGAATGCACGACAACGCAAGGCTAGGCAATGCACGGAAGGCAAGCAAAGAGTAACGGAAGGCAAGGAAGGCAAGGCAAAGCAAGGCAAGGCAAGTGTAACGGAAGGAACGGCACGGCAAGGGGAAACAAGGCTAAGGCACGACAACGCACGGCTAGGCAATGCACGGCAAGGCAAGGAAAGGGTAACGCAAGGCAAGGCACGGTCAGGCGAGGCAAGGCTAAGGCACGACAACGCAAGGCGAGGTAATGCACGGAAGGCAAGAAAAGAGTAACGGAATGCAAGGAAGGCAAGGGAAAGCAAGGGAAGGCAAGGGTAACGGAAGGAACGGCACGGTAAGGGCAAACAAGACTAAGGCACGACAACACAGGGCTAGGCAATGCAGGGCAAGGCAAGGAAATGGTAACGCAAGGCAAGGCACGGTTTGGGGAGGCAAAGCTAATGCACGACAACGCAAGGCTAGGCAGTGCACGGCTAGGCAAGGAAAGAGTAACGGAAGGAAAGGAAGGCAAGGCAAAGCAAGGCAAGGCAAGTGTAACAAAAGGCAAGGCACGGCAAGGGGAAACAAGGCTAAGGCACGGCAACGCACGGCTATGCAATGCACGGCCAGGCAAGGAAAGGGTAACGCAAGGCAAGGCACGGTGAGGGAAGGCAAGGCAAATGCACGACAACGCACGGCTAGGCAATGCACGGCAAGGCAAGGAAAGGGTAACGCAAGGCAAGGCACGGTGAGGGAAGGCAAGGCAAATGCACGACAACGCACGGCTAGGCAATGCACGGCAAGGCAAGGAAAGGGTAACGCAAGGCAAGGCACGGTCAGGCGAGGCAAGGCTAAGGCACGACAACGCAAGGCTAGGCAATGCACGGAAGGCAAGCAAAGAGTAACGGAAGGCAAGGAAGGCAAGGGAAAGCAGGGGAAGGCAAGGGTAACGAAAGGAACGGCACGGTAAGGGGAAACAAGGCTAAGGCACGACAACACAGGGCTAGGCAATGCACGGCAAGGCAAGGAAAGGGTAACGCAAGGCAAGGCACGGTTTGGGGAGGAAGGCGAATGCACGACAACGCAAGGCTAGGCAATGCACGGAAGGCAAGCAAAGAGTAACGGAAGGCAAGGAAGGCAAGGCAAAGCAAGGCAAGGCAAGGGTAACAGAAGGAACGGCACGGCAAGGGGAAACAAGGCTAAGGCACGACAACGCACGGCTAGGCAATGGACGGCAAGGCAAGGAAAGGGTAACGCAAGGCAAGGCACGGTCAGGCGAGGCAAGGCTAAGGCACGACAACTCAAGGCTAGGCAATGCACGGCAAGGCAAGGAAAGGGTAACGCAAGGCAAGGCACGGTAAGGCGCGGCAAGGCTAAGGCACGACAACGCAAGGCTAGGCAATAAACGGAAGGCAAGCAAAGAGTAACGGAAGGCAAGGAAGGCAAGGGAAAGCAGGGGAAGGCAAGTGTAACGGAAGGAACGGCACGGTAAGGGGAAACAAGGCTAAGGCACGACAACGCAGGGCTAGCCATTGCACGGCAAGGAAAGGTAAGGGTAACGCAAGGCAAGGCACCGTTACGCGAGGCAAGGCTAAGGCACGACAACGCAAGGCTAGGCAATGCACGGAAGGCAAGCAAAGAGTAACGGAAGGCAAGGAAGGCAAGGGAAAGCAAGGCAAGGCAAGGGTAACGGAAGGAACGGCACGGCAAGGGGAAACAAGGCTAAGGCACGGCAACGCACGGCTAGGCAATGCACGGCAAGGCAAGGAAAGGGTAACGCAATGCAAGGCACGGTAAGGCAAGACAAGGCTAATGCACGACAACGCACGGCTAGGCAATGCACGGCCAGGCAAGGAAAGGGTAACGCAAGGCAAGGCACGGTGAGGGAAGGCAAGGCAAATGCACGACAACGCACGGCTAGGCAATGCACGGCAAGGCAAGGAAAGGGTAACGCAAGGCAAGGCACGGTCAGGCGAGGCAAGGCTAAGGCACGACAACGCAAGGCTAGGCAATGAACGGAAGGCAAGCAAAGAGTAACGGAAGGCAAGGAAGGCAAGGGAAAGCAAGGGAAGGCAAGGGCAACGAAAGGAACGCACGGTAAGGGGAAACAAAGCTAAGGCACGACAATGCAGGGCTAGGCAATGCACGGCAAGGCAAGGAATGGGTAACGCAAGGCAAAGCACGGTGAGTCAAGACAAGGCAAATGCACGACAACGCACGGCTAGGAAATGCACGGCAAGGCAAGGAAAGGGTAACTCAAGGCAAGGCACGGTCAGGCGAGGCAAGGCTAAGGCACGACAACGCAAGGCTAGGCAATGCACGGAAGGCAAGCAAAGAGTAACGGAAGGCAAGGAAGGCAAGGGTAACGGAAGGAACGGCACGGTAAGGGGAAACAAGGCTAAGGCACGACAACACAGGGCTAGGCAATGCAGGGCAAGGCAAGGAAAGGGTAACGCAAGGCAAGGCACGGTTTGGGGAGGAAGGCGAATGCACGACAACGCAAGGCTAGGCAATGCACGGAAGGCAAGCAAAGAGTAACGGAAGGCAAGGAAGGCAAGGGAAAGCAGGGGAAGGCAAGGGTAACGAAAGCAACGGCACGGTAAGGGGAAACAAGGCTAAGGCACGACAACGCAAGGCTAGGCAATGCACGGCAAGGCAAGGAAAGGGTAACGCAAGGCAAGGCACGGTAAGGCGCGGCAAGGCTAAGGCACGACAACGCAAGGCTAGGCAATAAACGGAAGGCAAGCAAAGAGTAACGGAAGGCAAGGAAGGCAAGGGAAAGCAGGGGAAGGCAAGGGTAACGGAAGGAACGGCACGGTAAGGGGAAACAAGGCTAAGGCACGACAACGCAGGGCTAGCCAATGCACGGCAAGGAAAGGAAAGGGTAACGCAAGGCAAGGCACCGTTACGCGAGGCAAGGCTAAGGCACGACAACGCAAGGCTAGGCAATGCACGGAAGGAAAGCAAAGAGTAACGGAAGGCAATGAAAGTAAGGGAAAGCAAAGCAAGGTAAGGGTAACGTAAGGCAAGGCACGATAAGGCAAGACAAGGCTAATGCACGACAACGCACGGCTAGGCAATTCACGGCAAGGCAAGGAAAGGGTAACGCAAGGCAAGGCACGGTCAGGCGAGGCAAGGCTAAGGCACGACAACGCAAGGCTAGGCAATGCACGGAAGGCAAGCAAAGAGGAACGGAAGGCAAGGAAGGCTAGGGAAAGCAGGGAAAGGCAAGGGTAACGGAAGAAACGGCACGGTAAGGGCAAACAAGACTAAGGCACGACAACACAGGGCTAGGCAATGCAGGGCAAGGCAAGGAAATGGTAACGCAAGGCACGGCACGGTTTGGGGAGGCAAAGCTAATGCACGACAACGCAAGGCTAGGCAGTGCACGGCTAGGCAAGGAAAGAGTAACGGAAGGAAAGGAAGGCAAGGCAAAGCAAGGCAAAGCATGTGTAACAAAAGGCAAGGCACGGCAAGGGGAAACAAGGCTAAGGAACGGCAACGCACGGCTACCCAATGCACGGCCAGGCAAGGAAAGGGTAACGCAAGGCAAGGCACGGTAAGTCAAGACAAGGCTAATGCACGACAACGCACGGCTAGGCAATGCACGGCCAGGCAAGGAAAGGGTAACGCAAGGCAAGGCACGGTGAGGGAAGGCAAGGCAAATGCACGACAACGCACGGCTAGGCAATGCACGGCAAGGCAAGGAAAGGGTAACGCAAGGCAAGGCACGGTCAGGCGAGGCAAGGCTAAGGCACGACAACGCAAGGCTAGGCAATGAACGGAAGGCAAGCAAAGAGTAACGGAAGGCAAGGAAGGCAAGGGAAAGCAAGGGAAGGCAAGGGCAACGAAAGGAACGGCACGGTAAGGGGAAACAAAGCTAAGGCACGACAATGCAGGGCTAGGAAATGCACGGCAAGGCAAGGAAAGGGTAACGCAAGGCAAAGCACGGTGAGGCAAGACAAGGCAAATGCACGACAACGCAAGGCTAGGCAATGCACGGAAGGCAAGCAAAGGGTAACTCAAGGCAAGGCACGGTCAGGCGAGGCAAGGCTAAGGCACGACAACGCAAGGCTAGGCAATGCACGGAAGGCAAGCAAAGAGTAACGGAAGGCAAGGAAGGCAAGGGAAAGCAGGGGAAGGCAAGGGTAACGAAAGGAACGGCACGGTAAGGGGAAACAAGGCTAAGGCACGACAACACAGGGCTAGGCAATGCAGGGCAAGGCAAGGAAAGGGTAACGCAAGGCAAGGCACGGTTTGGGGAGGAAGGCGAATGCACGACAACGCAAGGCTAGGCAATGCACGGAAGGCAAGCAAAGAGTAACGGAAGGCAAGGAAGGCAAGGGAAAGCAAGGCAAGGCAAGGGTAACAGAAGGAACGGCACGGCAAGGGGAAACAAGGCTAAGGCACGGCAACGCACGGCTAGGCAATGCACGGCAAGGCAAGGAAAGAGTAACGCAAGGCAAGGCACGGTGAGGCAAGGCAAGGCTGATGCACGACAACGCACGGCTAGGCAATGCACGGCAAGGCAAGGAAAGGGTAACGCAAGGCAAGGCACGGTCAGGCGAGGCAAGGCTAAGGCACGACAACGCAAGGCTAGGCAATGCACGGCAAGGCAAGGAAAGGGTAACGCAAGGCAAGGCACCGTTACGCGAGGCAAGGCTAAGGCACGACAACGCAAGGCTAGGCAATGCACGGAAGGCAAGCAAAGAGTAACGGAAGGCAAGGAAGGCAAGGGAAAGCAAGGCAAGGCAAGGGTAACGGAAGGAACGGCACGGCAAGGGGAAACAAGGCTAAGGCACGGCAACGCACGGCTAGGCAATGCACGGCAAGGCAAGGAAAGGGTAACGCAAGGCAAGGCACTGTCAGGCGAGGCAAGGCTAAGACACGACAACGCAAGGCTAGGCAATGCACGGAAGGAAAGCAAAGAGTAACGGAAGGCAATGAAAGTAAGGGAAAGCAAAGCAAGGTAAGGGTAACGTAAGGCAAGGCACGGTAAGGCAAGACAAGGCTAATGCACGACAACGCACGGCTAGGCAATTCACGGCAAGGCAAGGAAAGGGTAACGCAAGGCAAGGCACGGTCAGGCGAGGCAAGGCTAAGGCACGACAACGCAAGGCTAGGCAATGCACGGAAGGCAAGCAAAGAGGAACGGAAGGCAAGGAAGGCTAGGGAAAGCAGGGAAAGGCAAGGGTAACGGAAGGAACGGCACGGTAAGGGCAAACAAGACTAAGGCACGACAACACAGGGCTAGGCAATGCAGGGCAAGGCAAGGAAATGGTAACGCAAGGCAAGGCACGGTGTGGGGAGGCAAAGCTAATGCACGACAACGCAAGGCTAGGCAGTGCACGGCTAGGCAAGGAAAGAGTAACGGAAGGAAAGGAAGGCAAGGCAAAGCAAGGCAAGGCATGTGTAATAAAAGGCAAGGCACGGCAAGGGGAAACAAGGCTAAGGAACGGCAACGCACGGCTACGCAATGCACGGCCAGGCAAGGAAAGGGTAACGCAAGGCAAGGCACGGTAAGTCAAGACAAGGGTAATGCACGACAACGCACGGCTAGGCAATGCACGGCCAGGCAAGGAAAGGGTAACGCAAGGCAAGGCACGGTGAGGCAAGGCAAGGCAAATGCACGACAACGCACGGCTAGGCAATGCACGGCAAGGCAAGGAAAGGGTAACGCAAGGCAAGGCACGGTCAGGCGAGGCAAAGCTAAGGCACGACAACGCAAGGCTAGGCAATGAACGGAAGGCAAGCAAAGAATAACGGAAGGCAAGGAAGGCTAGGGAAAGCAGGGAAAGGCAAGGGTAACGGAAGGAACGGCACGGTAAGGGCAAACAAGACTAAGGCACGACAACACAGGGCTAGGCAATGCAGGGCAAGGCAAGGAAATGGTAACGCAAGGCAAGGCACGGTTTGGGGAGGCAAAGCTAATGCACGACAACGGAAGGCTAGGCAGTGCACGGCTAGGCAAGGAAAGAGTAACGGAAGGAAAGGAAGGCAAGGCAAAGCAAGGCAAGGCAAGTGTAACAAAAGGCAAGGCACGGCAAGGGGAAACAAGGCTAAGGAACGGCAACGCACGGCTATGCAATGCACGGCCAGGCAAGGAAAGGGTAACGCAAGGCAAGGCACGGTAAGGCAAGACAAGGCTAATGAAAGACAACCCACGGCTAGGCAATGCACGGCCAGGCAAGGAAAGGGTAACGCAAGGCAAGGCACGGTGAGGGAAGGCAAGGCAAATGCACGACAACGCACGGCTAGGCAATGCACGGCAAGGCAAGGAAAGGGTAACGCAAGGCAAGGCACGGTCAGGCGAGGCAAGGATAAGGCACGACAACGCAAGGCTAGGCAATGCACGGAAGGCAAGCAAAGAGTAACGGAAGGCAAGGAAGGCAAGGGAAAGCAAGGCAAGGCAAGTGTAACAAAAGGCAAGGCACGGTAAGGGGAAACAAGGCTAAGGCACGACAACACAGGGCTAGGCAATGCAGGGCAAGGCAAGGAAAGGGTAACGCAAGGCAAGGCACGGTTTGGGGAGGAAGGCGAATGCACGACAACGCAAGGCTAGGCAATGCACGGAAGGCAAGCAAAGAGTAACGGAAGGCAAGGAAGGCAAGGGAAAGCAAGGCAAGGCAAGGGTAACAGAAGGAACGGCACGGCAAGGGGAAACAAGGCTAAGGCACGACAACGCACGGCTAGGCAATGCACGGCAAGGCAAGGAAAGAGTAACGCAAGGCAAGGCACGGTGAGGCAAGGCAAGGCTAATGCACGACAACGCACGGCTAGGCAATGCACGGCAAGGCAAGGAAAGCGTAACGCAAGGCAAGGCACGGTCAGGCGAGGCAAGGCTAAGGCACGACAACGCAAGGCTAGGCAATGCACGGCAAGGCAAGGAAAGGGTAACGCAAGGCAAGGCACGGTCAGACGAGGCAAGGCTAAGGCACGACAACGCAAGGCTAGGCAATGCACGGAAGGCAAGCAAAGAGTAACGGAAGGCAAGGAAGGCAAGGGAAAGCAAGGCAAGGCAAGGGTAACAGAAGGAACGGCTCGGCAATGGGAAACAAGGCTAAGGCACGGCAACGCACGGCTAGGCAATGCACGGCAAGGCAAGGAAAGGGTAACGCAAGGCAAGGCACTGTCAGGCGAGGCAAGGCTAAGACACGACAACGCAAGGCTAGGCAATGCCCGGAAGGAAAGCAAAGAGTAACGGAAGGCAATGAAATTAAGGGAAAGCAAAGCAAGGTAAGGGTAACGTAAGGCAAGGCACGGTAAGGCAAGACAAGGCTAATGCACGACAACGCACGGCTAGGCAATTCACGGCAAGGCAAGGAAAGGGTAACGCAAGGCAAGGCACGGTCAGGCGAGGCAAGGCTAAGGCACGACAACGCAAGGCTAGGCAATGCACGGAAGGCAAGCAAAGAGGAACGGAAGGCAAGGAAGGCTAGGGAAAGCAGGGAAAGGCAAGGGTAACGGAAGGAACGGCACGGTAAGGGCAAACAAGACTAAGGCACGACAACACAGGGCTAGGCAATGCAGGGCAAGGCAAGGAAATGGTAACGCAAGGCACGGCACCGTTTGGGGAGGCAAAGCTAATGCACGACAACGCAAGGCTAGGCAGTGCACGGCTAGGCAAGGAAAGAGTAACGGAAGGAAAGGAAGGCAAGGCAAAGCAAGGCAAGGCATGTGTAATAAAAGGCAAGGCACGGCAAGGGGAAACAAGGCTAAGGAACGGCAACGCACGGCTACGCAATGCACGGCCAGGCAAGGAAAGGGTAACGCAAGGCAAGGCACGGTAAGTCAAGACAAGGGTAATGCACGACAACGCACGGCTAGGCAATGCACGGCCAGGCAAGGAAAGGGTAACGCAAGGCAAGGCACGGTGAGGCAAGGCAAGGCAAATGCACGACAACGCACGGCTAGGCAATGCACGGCAAGGCAAGGAAAGGGTAACGCAAGGCAAGGCACGGTCAGGCGAGGCAAAGCTAAGGCACGACAACGCAAGGCTAGGCAATGAACGGAAGGCAAGCAAAGAATAACGGAAGGCAAGGAAGGCTAGGGAAAGCAGGGAAAGGCAAGGGTAACGGAAGGAACGGCACGGTAAGGGCAAACAAGACTAAGGCACGACAACACAGGGCTAGGCAATGCAGGGCAAGGCAAGGAAATGGTAACGCAAGGCAAGGCACGGTTTGGGGAGGCAAAGCTAATGCACGACAACGGAAGGCTAGGCAGTGCACGGCTAGGCAAGGAAAGAGTAACGGAAGGAAAGGAAGGCAAGGCAAAGCAAGGCAAGGCAAGTGTAACAAAAGGCAAGGCACGGCAAGCGGAAACAAGGCTAAGGAACCGCAACGCACGGCTATGCAATGCACGGGCAGGCAAGGAAAGGGGAACGCAAGGCAAGGCACGGTAAGGCAAGACAAGGCTAATGCACGACAACGCACGGCTAGGCAATGCACGGCCAGGCAAGGAAAGGGTAACGCAAGGCAAGGCACGGTGAGGGAAGGCAAGGCAAATGCACGACAACGCACGGCTAGGCAATGCACGGCAAGGCAAGGAAAGGGTAACGCAAGGCAAGGCACGGTCAGGCGAGGCAAGGCTAAGGCACGACAACGCAAGGCTAGGCAATGAACGGAAGGCAAGCAAAGAGTAACGGAAGGCAAGGAAGGCAAGGGAAAGCAAGGGAAGGCAAGGGCAACGAAAGGAACGGCACGGTAAGGGGAAACAAAGCTAAGGCACGACAACACAGGGCTAGGCAATGCAGGGCAAGGCAAGGAAAGGGTAACGCAAGGCAAGGCACGGTGAGGCAAGGCAAGGCTGATGCACGACAACGCACGGCTAGGCAATGCACGGCAAGGCACGGAAAGGGTAACGCAAGGCAAGGCACGGTCAGGCGAGGCAAGGCTAAGGCACGACAACGCAAGGCTAGGCAATAAACGGAAGGCAAGCAAAGAGTAACGGAAGGCAAGGAAGGCAAGGGAAAGCAGGGGAAGGCAAGGGTAACGGAAGGAACGGCACAGTAAGGGGAAACAAGGCTAAGGCACGACAACGCAGGGCTAGCCAATGCACGGCAAGGAAAGGAAAGGGTAACGCAAGGCAAGGCACCGTTACGCGAGGCAAGGCTAAGGCACGACAACGCAAGTCTAGGCAATGCACGGAAGGCAAGCAAAGAGTAACGGAAGGCAAGGAAGGCAAGGGATAGCAAGGCAAGGCAAGGGTAACGGAAGGAACGGCACGGCAAGGGGAAACAAGGCTAAGACACGGCAACGCACGGCTAGGCAGTACACGGCAAGGCAAGGAAAGGGTAACGCAAGGCAAGGCACTATCAGACGAGGCAAGGCTAAGACACGACAACGCAAGGCTAGGCAATGCACGGAGGGAAAGCAAAGAGTAACGGAAGGCAATGAAAGTAAGGGAAAGCAAAGCAAGGTAAGGGTAACGCAAGGCAAGGCACGGTAAGGCAAGACAAGGCTAATGCACGACAACGCACGGCTAGGCAATTCACGGCAAGGCAAGGAAAGGGTAACGTAACGCAAGGCACGGTCAGGCGAGGCAAGGCTAAGGCACGACAACGCAAGGCTAGGCAATCCACGGAAGGCAAGCAAAGAGGAACGGAAGGCAAGGAAGGCTAGGGAAAGCAGGGAAAGGCAAGGGTAACGGAAGGAACGGCACGGTAAGGGCAAACAAGACTAAGGCACGACAACACAGGGCTAGGCAATGCAGGGCAAGGCAAGGAAATGGTAACGCAAGGCACGGCACGGTTTGGGGAGGCAAAGCTAATACACGACAATGCAAGGCTAGGCAGTGCACGGATCGGCAAGGAAAGAGTAACGGAAGGAAAGGAAGGCAAGGCAAAGCAAGGCAAGGCAAGTGTAACAAAAGGCAAGGCACGGCAAGGGGAAACAAGGCTAAGGAACGGCAACGCACGGCTACGCAATGCACGGCCAGGCAAGGAAAGGGTAACGCAAGGCAAGGCACGGTAAGGCAAGACAAGGCTAATGCACGACAACGCACGGCTAGGCAATGCACGGCCAGGCAAGGAAAGGGTAACGCAAGGCAAGGCACGGTGAGGCAAGGCAAGGCAAATGCACGACAACGCACGGCTAGGCAATGCACGGCAAGGCAAGGAAAGGGTAACGCAAGGCAAGGCACGGTCAGGCGAGGCAAGGCTAAGGCACGACAACGCAAGGCTAGGCAATGAACGGAAGGCAAGCAAAGAATAACGGAAGGCAAGGAAGGCTAGGGAAAGCAGGGAAAGGCAAGGGTAACGGAAGGAACGGCACGGTAAGGGCAAACAAGACTAAGGCACGACAACACAGGGCTAGGCAATGCAGGGCAAGGCAAGGAAATGGTAACGCAAGGCAAGGCACGGTTTGGGGAGGAAGGCGAATGCACGACAACGCAAGGCTAGGCAATGCACGGAAGGCAAGCAAAGAGTAACGGAAGGCAAGGAAGGCAAGGGAAAGCAAGGCAAGGCAAGGGTAACAGAAGGAACGGCACGGCAAGGGGAAACAAGGCTAAGGCACGGCAACGCACGGCTAGGCAATGCACGGCAAGGCAAGGAAAGGGTAACGCAAGGCAAGGCACGGTGAGGAAAGGCAAGGCTGATGCACGACAACGCACGGCTAGGCAATGCACGGCAAGGCAAGGAAAGGGTAACGCAAGGCAAGGCACGGTCAGGCGAGGCAAGGCTAAGGCACGACAACGCAAGGCTAGGCAATGCACGGCAAGGCAAGGAAAGGGTAACGCAAGGCAAGGCACGGTAAGGCGCGGCAAGGCTAAGGCACGACAACGCAAGGCTAGGCAATAAACGGAAGGCAAGCAAAGAGTAACGGAAGGCAAGGAAGGCAAGGGAAAGCAGGGGAAGGCAAGGGTAACGGAAGGAACGGCACGGTAAGGGGAAACAAGGCTAAGGCACGACAACGCAGGGCTAGCCAATGCACGGCAAGGAAAGGAAAGGGTAACGCAAGGCAAGGCACCGTTACGCGAGGCAAGGCTAAGGCACGACAACGCAAGGCTAGGCAATGCACGGAAGGAAAGCAAAGAGTAACGGAAGGCAATGAAAGTAAGGGAAAGCAAAGCAAGGTAAGGGTAACGTAAGGCAAGGCACGATAAGGCAAGACAAGGCTAATGCACGACAACGCACGGCTAGGCAATTCACGGCAAGGCAAGGAAAGGGTAACGCAAGGCAAGGCACGGTCAGGCGAGGCAAGGCTAAGGCACGACAACGCAAGGCTAGGCAATGCACGGAAGGCAAGCAAAGAGGAACGGAAGGCAAGGAAGGCTAGGGAAAGCAGGGAAAGGCAAGGGTAACGGAAGGAACGGCACGGTAAGGGCAAACAAGACTAAGGCACGACAACACAGGGCTAGGCAATGCAGGGCAAGGCAAGGAAATGGTAACGCAAGGCACGGCACGGTTTGGGGAGGCAAAGCTAATGCACGACAACGCAAGGCTAGGCAGTGCACGGCTAGGCAAGGAAAGAGTAACGGAAGGAAAGGAAGGCAAGGCAAAGCAAGGCAAAGCATGTGTAACAAAAGGCAAGGCACGGCAAGGGGAAACAAGGCTAAGGAACGGCAACGCACGGCTACCCAATGCACGGCCAGGCAAGGAAAGGGTAACGCAAGGCAAGGCACGGTAAGTCAAGACAAGGCTAATGCACGACAACGCACGGCTAGGCAATGCACGGCCAGGCAAGGAAAGGGTAACGCAAGGCAAGGCACGGTGAGGCAAGGCAAGGCAAATGCACGACAACGCAAGGCTAGGCAATGCACGGCAAGGCAAGGAAAGGGTAACGCAAGGCAAGGCACGGTCAGGCGAGGCAAGGCTAAGGCACGACAACGCAAGGCTAGGCAATGCACGGGAGGCAAGCAAAGAGGAACGGAAGGCAAGGAAGGCTAGGGAAAGCAGGGAAAGGCAAAGGTAACGGAAGGAACGGCACGGTAAGGGCAAACAAGACTAAGGCACGACAACACAGGGCTAGGCAATGCAGGGCAAGGCAAGGAAATGGTAACGCAAGGCAAGGCACGGTTTTGGGAGGCAAAGCTAATGCACGACAACGCAAGGCTAGGCAGTGCACGGCTAGGCAAGGAAAGAGTAACGTAAGGAAAGGAAGGCAAGGCAAAGCAAGGCAAGGCAAGTGTAACAAAAGGCAAGGCACGGCAAGGGGAAACAAGGCTAAGGAACGGCAACGCACGGCTATGCAATGCACGGCCAGGCAAGGAAAGGGTAACGCAAGGCAAGGCACGGTAAGGCAAGACAAGGCTAATGCACGACAACGCACGGCTAGGCAATGCACGGCCAGGCAAGGAAAGGGTAACGCAAGGCAAGGCACGGTGAGGGAAGGCAAGGCAAATGCACGACAACGCACGGCTAGGCAATGCACGGCAAGGCAAGGAAAGGGTAACGCAAGGCAAGGCACGGTCAGGCGAGGCAAGGCTAAGGCACGACAACGCAAGGCTAGGCAATGAACGGAAGGCAAGCAAAGAGTAACGGAAGGCAAGGAAGGCAAGGGAAAGCAAGGGAAGGCAAGGGCAACGAAAGGAACGGCACGGTAAGGGGAAACAAAGCTAAGGCACGACAATGCAGGGCTAGGCAATGCACGGCAAGGCAAGGAAAGGGTAACGCAAGGCAAAGCACGGTGAGGCAAGACAAGGCAAATGCACGACAACGCACGGCTAGGCAATGCACGGCAAGGCAAGGAAAGGGTAACTCAAGGCAAGGCACGGTCAGGCGAGGCAAGGCTAAGGCACGACAACGCAAGGCTAGGCAATGCACGGAAGGCAAGCAAAGAGTAACGGAAGGCAAGGAAGGCAAGGGAAAGCAGGGGAAGGCAAGGGTAACGAAAGGAACGGCACGGTAAGGGGAAACAAGGCTAAGGCACGACAACACAGGGCTAGGCAATGCAGGGCAAGGCAAGGAAAGGGTAACGCAAGGCAAGGCACGGTTTGGGGAGGAAGGCTAATGCACGACAACGCAAGGCTAGGCAATGCACGGAAGGCAAGCAAAGAGTAACGGAAGGCAAGGAAGGCAAGGGAAAGCAAGGCAAGGCAAGGGTAACAGAAGGAACGGCACGGCAAGGGGAAACAAGGCTAAGGCACGGCAACGCACGGCTAGGCAATGCACGGCAAGGCAAGGAAAGAGTAACGCAAGGCAAGGCACGGTGAGGCAAGGCAAGGCTGATGCACGACAACGCACGGCTAGGCAATGCACGGCAAGGCAAGGAAAGGGTAACGCAAGGCAAGGCACGGTCAGGCGAGGCAAGGCTAAGGCACGACAACGCAAGGCTAGGCAATGCACGGCAAGGCAAGGAAAGGGTAACGCAAGGCAAGGCACCGTTACGCGAGGCAAGGCTAAGGCACGACAACGCAAGGCTAGGCAATGCACGGAAGGCAAGCAAAGAGTAACGGAAGGCAAGGAAGGCAAGGGAAAGCAATGCAAGGCAAGGGTAACGGAAGGAACGGCACGGCAAGGGGAAACAAGGCTAAGGCACGGCAACGCACGGCTAGGCAATGCACGGCAAGGCAAGGAAAGGGTAACGCAAGGCAAGGCACTGTCAGGCGAGGCAAGGCTAAGACACGACAACGCAAGGCTAGGCAATGCACGGAAGGAAAGCAAAGAGTAACGGAAGGCAATGAAAGTAAGGGAAAGCAAAGCAAGGTAAGGGTAACGTAAGGCAAGGCACGGTAAGGCAAGACAAGGCTAATGCACGACAACGCACGGCTAGGCAATTCACGGCAAGGCAAGGAAAGGGTAACGCAAGGCAAGGCACGGTCAGGCGAGGCAAGGCTAAGGCACGACAACGCAAGGCTAGGCAATGCACGGAAGGCAAGCAAAGAGGAACGGAAGGCAAGGAAGGCTAGGGAAAGCAGGGAAAGGCAAGGGTAACGGAAGGAACGGCACGGTAAGGGCAAACAAGACTAAGGCACGACAACACAGGGCTAGGCAATGCAGGGCAAGGCAAGGAAATGGTAACGCAAGGCACGGCACGGTTTGGGGAGGCAAAGCTAATGCACGACAACGCAAGGCTAGGCAGTGCACGGCTAGGCAAGGAAAGAGTAACGGAAGGAAAGGAAGGCAAGGCAAAGCAAGGCAAGGCATGTGTAACAAAAGGCAAGGCACGGCAAGGGGAAACAAGGCTAAGGAACGGCAACGCACGGCTACGCAATGCACGGCCAGGCAAGGAAAGGGTAACGCAAGGCAAGGCACGGTAAGTCAAGACAAGGCTAATGCACGACAACGCACGGCTAGGCAATGCACGGCCAGGCAAGGAAAGGGTAACGCAAGGCAAGGCACGGTGAGGCAAGGCAAGGCAAATGCACGACAACGCACGGCTAGGCAATGCACGGCAAGGCAAGGAAAGGGTAACGCAAGGCAAGGCACGGTCAGGCGAGGCAAAGCTAAGGCACGACAACGCAAGGCTAGGCAATGAACGGAAGGCAAGCAAAGAATAACGGAAGGCAAGTAAGGCTAGGGAAAGCAGGGAAAGGCAAGGGTAACGGAAGGAACGGCACGGTAAGGGCAAACAAGACTAAGGCACGACAACACAGGGCTAGGCAATGCAGGGCAAGGCAAGGAAATGGTAACGCAAGGCAAGGCACGGTTTGGGGAGGCAAAGCTAATGCACGACAACGGAAGGCTAGGCAGTGCACGGCTAGGCAAGGAAAGAGTAACGGAAGGAAAGGAAGGCAAGGCAAAGCAAGGCAAGGCAAGTGTAACAAAAGGCAAGGCACGGCAAGGGGAAACAAGGCTAAGGAACGGCAACGCACGGCTATGCAATGCACGGCCAGGCAAGGAAAGGGTAACGCAAGGCAAGGCACGGTAAGGCAAGACAAGGCTAATGCACGACAACGCACGGCTAGGCAATGCACGGCCAGGCAAGGAAAGGGTAACGCAAGGCAAGGCACGATGAGGGAAGGCAAGGCAAATGCACGACAACGCACGGCTAGGCAATGCACGGCAAGGCAAGGAAAGGGTAACGCAAGGCAAGGCACGGTCAGGCTAGTCAAGGCTAAGGCACGACAACGCAAGGCTAGGCAATGAACGGAAGGCAAGCAAAGAGTAACGGAAGGCAAGGAAGGCAAGGGAAAGCAAGGGAAGGCAAGGGCAACGAAAGGAACGGCACGGTAAGGGGAAACAAGGCTAAGGCACGACAACACAGGGCTAGGCAATGCACGGCAAGGCAAGGAAAGGGTAACGCAAGGCAAGGCACGGTGAGGCAAGGCTAAGGCACGACAACGCACGGCTAGGCAATGCACGGCAAGGCAAGGAAAGGGTAACGCAAGGCAAGGCACGGTCAGGCGAGGCAAGGCTAAGGCACGACAACGCAAGGCTAGGCAATGCACGGCAAGGCAAGGAAAGGGTAACGCAAGGCAAGGTACGGTAAGGCGCGGCAAGGCTAAGGCACGACAACGCAAGGCTAGGCAATAAACGGAAGGCAAGCAAAGAGTAACGGAAGGCAAGGAAGGCAAGGGAAAGCAGGGGAAGGCAAGGGTAACGGAAGGAACGGCACGGTAAGGGGATACAAGGCTAAGGCACGACAACGCAGGGCTAGCCAATGCACGGCAAGGAAAGGAAAGGGTAACGCAAGGCAAGGCACCGTTACGCGAGGCAAGGCTAAGGCACGACAACGCAAGGCTAGGCAATGCACGGAAGGCAAGCAAAGAGTAACGGAAGGCAAGGAAGGCAAGGGAAAGCAAGGCAAGGCAAGGGTAACGGAAGGAACGGCACGGCAAGGGGAAACAAGGCTAAGACACGGCAACGCACGGCTAGGCAATGCACGGCAAGGCAAGGAAAGGGTAACGCAAGGCAAGGCACTGTCAGGCGAGGCAAGGCTAAGACACGACAACGCAAGGCTAGGCAATGCACGGAAGGAAAGCAAAGAGTAACGGAAGGCAATGAAAGTAAGGGAAAGCAAAGCAAGGTAAGGGTAACGCAAGGCAAGGCACGGTAAGGCAAGACAAGGCTAATGCACGACAACGCACGGCTAGGCAATGCACGGCAAGGCAAGGAAA
The DNA here is from genome assembly GCF_037893015.1 of Macrotis lagotis. Taxonomy (NCBI): domain Eukaryota; kingdom Metazoa; phylum Chordata; class Mammalia; order Peramelemorphia; family Peramelidae; genus Macrotis; species Macrotis lagotis. The sequence continues at coordinate 165,828 of NW_027422232.1, forward strand.
GGGTAACGCAAGGCAAGGCACGGTAAGGCGAGGCAAGGCTAAGGCACGACAACGCAAGGCTAGGCAATCCACGGAAGGCAAGCAAAGAGTAACGGAAGGCAAGGAAGGCAAGGGAAAGCAGGGAAAGGCAAGGGTAACGGAAGGAACGGCACGGTAAGGGCAAACAAGACTAAGGCACGACAACACAGGGCTAGGCAATGCAGGTCAAGGCAAGGAAATGGTAACGCAAGGCACGGCACGGTTTGGGGAGGCAAAGCTAATACACGACAATGCAAGGCTAGGCAGTGCACGGCTAGGCAAGGAAAGAGTAACGGAAGGAAAGGAAGGCAAGGCAAAGCAAGGCAAGGCAAGTGTAACAAAAGGCAAGGCACGGCAAGGGGAAACAAGGCTAAGGAACGGCAACGCACGGCTACGCAATGCACGGCCAGGCAAGGAAAGGGTAACGCAAGGCAAGGCACGGTAAGGCAAGACAAGGCTAATGCACGACAACGCACGGCTAGGCAATGCACGGCCAGGCAAGGAAAGGGTAACGCAAGGCAAGGCACGGTGAGGCAAGGCAAGGCAAATGCACGACAACGCACGGCTAGGCAATGCACGGCAAGGCAAGGAAAGGGTAACGCAAGGCAAGGCACGGTCAGGCGAGGCAAGGCTAAGGCACGACAACGCAAGGCTAGGCAATGAACGGAAGGCAAGCAAAGAATAACGGAAGGCAAGGAAGGCTAGGGAAAGCAGGGAAAGGCAAGGGTAACGGAAGGAACGGCACGGTAAGGGCAAACAAGACTAAGGCACGACAACACAGGGCTAGGCAATGCAGGGCAAGGCAAGGAAATGGTAACGCAAGGCAAGGCACGGTTTGGGGAGGAAGGCGAATGCACGACAACGCAAGGCTAGGCAATGCACGGAAGGCAAGCAAAGAGTAACGGAAGGCAAGGAAGGCAAGGGAAAGCAAGGCAAGGCAAGGGTAACAGAAGGAACGGCACGGCAAGGGGAAACAAGGCTAAGGCACGACAACGCACGGCTAGGCAATGCACGGCAAGGCAAGGAAAGGGTAACGCAAAGCAAGGCACGGTGAGGAAAGGCAAGGCTAAGGCACGAAAACGCAAGGCTAGGCAGTGCACGGCAAGGCAAGGAAAGGGTAACGCAAGGCAAGGCACGGTCAGGCGAGGCAAGGCTAAGGCACGACAACGCAAGGCTAGGCAATGCACGGCAAGGCAAGGAAAGGGTAACGCAAGGCAAGGCACTGTCAGGCGAGGCAAGGCTAAGGCACGACAACGCAAGGCTAGGCAATGCACGGAAGGCAAGCAAAGAGGAACGGAAGGCAAGGAAGGCTAGGGAATGCAGGGAAAGGCAAGGGTAACGGAAGGAACGGCACGGTAAGGGCAAACAAGACTAAGGCACGACAACACAGGTCTAGGCAATGCAGGGCAAGGCGAGGAAATGGTAACGCAAGGCAAGGCACGGTTTGGGGAGGCAAAGCTAATGCACGACAACGCAAGGCTAGGCAGTGCACGGCTAGGCAAGGAAAGAGTAACGGAAGGAAAGGAAGGCAAGGCAAAGCAAGGCAAGGCAAGTGTAACAAAAGGCAAGGCACGGCAAGGGGAAACAAGGCTAAGGAACGGCAACGCACGTCTACGCAATGCACGGCCAGGCAAGGAAAGGGTAACGCAAGGCAAGGCACGGTAAGGCAAGACAAGGCTAATGCACGACAACGCACGGCTAGGCAATGCACGGCCAGGCAAGGAAAGGGTAACGCAAGGCAAGGCACGGTCAGGCGAGGCAAGGCTAAGGCACGACAACGCCAGGCTAGGCAATGAACGGAAGGCAAGCAAAGAGTAACGGAAGGCAAGGAAGGCAAGGGAAAGCAAGGGAAGGCAAGGGCAACGAAAGGAACGGCACGGTAAGGGGAAACAAAGCTAAGGCACGACAATGCAGGGCTAGGCAATGCACGGCAAGGCAAGGAAAGGGTAACGCAAGGCAAAGCACGGTGAGGCAAGACAAGGCAAATGCACGACAACGCACGGCTAGGCAATGCACGGCAAGGCAAGGAAAGGGTAACTCAAGGCAAGGCACGGTCAGGCGAGGCAAGGCTAAGGGACGACAAGGCTAGGCAATGCACGGAAGGCAAGCAAAGAGGAACGGAAGGCAAGGAAGGCAAGGGAAAGCAAGGCAAGGCAAGGGTAACAGAAGGAACGGCACGGCAAGGGGAAACAAGGCTAAGGCACGGCAACGCACGGCTAGGCAATGCACGGCAAGGCAAGGAAAGGGTAACGCAAGGCAAGGCACGGTGAGGCAAGGCAAGGCTGATGCACGACAACGCACGGCTAGGCAATGCACGGCAAGGCAAGGAAAGGGTAACGCAAGGCAAGGCACGGTCAGGCGAGGCAAGGCTAAGGCACGACAACGCAAGGCTAGGCAATGCACGGCAAGGCAAGGAAAGGGTAACGCAAGGCAAGGCACGGTCAGGCGCGGCAAGGCTAAGGCACGAAAACGCAAGGCTAGGCAATAAACGGAAGGCAAGCAAAGAGTAACGGAAGGCAAGGAAGGCAAGGGAAAGCAAGGCAAGGCAAGGGTAACGGAAGGAACGGCACGGTAAGGGGAAACAAGGCTAAGCCACGACAACGCAGGGCTAGCCAATGCACGGCAAGGAAAGGAAAGGGTAACGCAAGGCAAGGCACCGTTACGCGAGGCAAGGCTAAGGCACGAAAACGCAAGGCTAGGCAATGCACGGAAGGCAAGCAAAGAGTAACGGAAGGCAAGGAAGGCAAGGGAAAGCAAGGCAAGGCAAGGGTAACGGAAGGAACGGCACGGTAAGGGGAAACAAGGCTAAGGCACGGCAACGCACCGCTAGGCAATGCACGGCAAGGCAAGGAAAGGGTAACGCAAGGCAAGGCACTGTCAGGCGAGGCAAGGCTAAGGCACGACAACGCAAGGCTAGGCAATGCACGGAAGGAAAGCAAAGAGTAACGGAAGGCAATGAAAGTAAGGGAAAGCAAAGCAAGGTAAGGGTAACGCAAGGCAAGGCACGGTAAGGCAAGACAAGGCTAATGCACGACAACGCACGGCTAGGCAATTCACGGCAAGGCAAGGAAAGGGTAACGCAAGGCAAGGCACGGTCAGGCGAGGCAAGGATAAGGCACGACAACGCAAGGCTAGGCAATGCACGGAAGGCAAGCAAAGAGGAACGGAAGGCAAGGAAGGCTAGGGAAAGCAGGGAAAGGCAAGGGTAACGGAAGGAACGGCACGGTAAGGGCAAACAAGACTAAGGCACGACAACACAGGGCTAGGCAATGCAGGGCAAGGCAAGGAAATGGTAACGCAAGGCAAGGCACGGTTTGGGGAGGCAAAGCTAATGCACGACAACGCAAGGCTAGGCAGTGCACGGCTAGGCAAGGAAAGAGTAACGGAAGGAAAGGAAGGCAAGGCAAAGCAAGGCAAGGCAAGTGTAACAAAAGGCAAGGCACGGCAAGGGGAAACAAGGCTAAGGAACGGCAACGCACGGCTACGCAATGCACGGCCAGGCAAGGAAAGGGTAACGCAAGGCAAGACACGGTGAGGCAAGGCAAGGCTAATGCACGACAACGCACGGCTAGGCAATGCACGGAAAGGCTAGGAAAGGGTAACGCAAGGCAAGACACGGTGAGGCAAGGCAAGGCAAATGCAGGACAACGCACGGCTAGGCAATGCACGTCAAGGCAAGGAAAGGGTAACGCAAGGCAAGGCACGGTCAGGCGAGGCAAGGCTAAGGCACGACAACGCAAGGCTAGGCAATGAACGGAAGGCAAGCAAAGAATAACGGAAGGCAAGGAAGGCTAGGGAAAGCAGGGAAAGGCAAGGGTAACGGAAGGAACGGCACGGTAAGGGCAAACAAGACTAAGGCACGACAACACAGGGCTAGGCAATGCAGGGCAAGGCAAGGAAATGGTAACGCAAGGCAAGGCACGGTTTGGGGAGGCAAAGCTAATGCACGACAACGCAAGGCTAGGCAGTGCACGGCTAGGCAAGGAAAGAGTAACGGAAGGAAAGGAAGGCAAAGCAAAGCAAGGCAAGGCAAGTGTAACAAAAGGCAAGGCACGGCAAGGGGAAACAAGGCTAAGGCACGGCAACGCACGGCTAGGCAATGCACGGCAAGGCAAGGAAAGGGTAACGCAAGGCAAGGCACGGTGAGGCAAGGCAAGGCTGATGCACGACAACGCACGGCTAGGCAATGCACGGCAAGGCACGGAAAGGATAACGCAAGGCAAGGCACGGTCAGGCGAGGCAAGGCTAAGGCACGACAACGCAAGGCTAGGCAATGCACGGCAAGGCAAGGAAAGGGTAACGCAAGGCAAGGCACAGTAAGGCGCGGCAAGGCTAAGGCAAGACAACGCAAGGCTAGGCAATAAACGGAAGGCAAGCAAAGAGTAACGGAAGGCAAGGAAGGCAAGGGAAAGCAGGGGAAGGCAAGGGTAACGGAAGGAACGGCACGGTAAGGGGAAACAAGGCTAAGCCACGACAACGCAGGGCTAGCCAATGCACGGCAAGGAAAGGAAAGGGTAACGCAAGGCAAGGCACCGTTACGCGAGGCAAGGCTAAGGCACGACAACGCAAGGCTAGGCAATGCACGGAAGGCAAGCAAAGAGTAACGGAAGGCAAGGAAGGCAAGGGAAAGCAAGGCAAGGCAAGGGTAACGGAAGGAACGGCACGGCAAGGGGAAACAAGGCTAAGGCACGGCAACGCACGGCTAGGCAATGCACGGCAAGGCAAGGAAAGGGTAACGCAAGGCAAGGCACTGTCAGGCGAGGCAAGGTTAAGACACGACAACGCAAGGCTAGGCAATGCACGGAAGGAAAGCAAAGAGTAACGGAAGGCAATGAAAGTAAGGGAAAGCAAAGCAAGGTAAGGGTAACGCAAGGCAAGGCACGGTAAGGCAAGACAAGGCTAATGCACGACAACGCACGGCTAGGCAATGCACGGCAAGGCAAGGAAAGGGTAACGCAAGGTAAAGCACGGTGAGGCAAGACAAGGCAAATGCACGACAAAGCACGGCTAGGCAATGCACGGCAAGGCAAGGAAAGGGTAACTCAAGGCAAGGCACGGTCAGGCGAGGCAAGGCTAAGGCACGACAACGCAAGGCTAGGCAATGCACGGAAGGCAAGCAAAGAGTAACGGAAGGCAAGGAAGGCAAGGGAAAGCAAGGCAAGGCAAGGGTAACGGAAGGAACGGCACGGTAAGAGGAAACAAGGCTAAGGCACGACAACACAGGGCTAGGCAATGCAGGGCAAGGCAAGGAAAGGGTAACGCAAGGCAAGGCACGGTTTGGGGAGGAAGGCGAATGCACGACAACGCAAGGCTAGGCAATGCACGGAAGGCAAGCAAAGAGTAACGGAAGGCAAGGAAGGCAAGGGAAAGCAAGGCAAGGCAAGGGTAAGGGAAGGAACGGCACGGCAAGGGGAAACAAGGCTAAGGCACGGCAACGCACGGCTAGGCAATGCACGGCAAGGCAAGGAAAGGGTAACGCAAGGCAAGGCACGGTGAGGCAAGGCAAGGCTGATGCACGACAACGCACGGCTAGGCAATGCACGGCAAGGCACGGAAAGGGTAACGCAAGGCAAGGCACGGTCAGGCGAGGCAAGGCTAAGGCACGACAACGCAAGGCTAGGCAATGCACGGCAAGGCAAGGAAAGGGTAACGCAAGGCAAGGCACGGTCAGGCGAGGCAAGGCTAAGGCACGACAACGCAAGGCTAGGCAATGCACGGAAGGCAAGCAAAGAGTAACGGAAGGCAAGGAAGGCAAGGGAAAGCAAGGGAAGGCAAGGGTAACAGAAGGAACGGCACGGCAAGGGGAAACAAGGCTAAGGCCCGGCAACGCACGGCTAGGCAATGCACGGCAAGGCAAGGAAAGGGTAACGCAAGGCAAGGCACGGTGAGGCAAGGCAAGGCTGATGCACGACAACGCACGGCTAGGCAATGCACGGCAAGGCAAGGAAAGGGTAACGCAAGGCAAGGCACGGTCAGGCGAGGCAAGGCTAAGGCACGACAACGCAAGGCTAGGCAATGCACGGAAGGCAAGCAAAGAGTAACGCAAGGCAAGGCACGGTTTGGGGAGGAAGGCGAATGCACGACAACGCAAGGCTAGGCAATGCACGGAAGGCAAGCAAAGAGTAACGGAAGTGAAGGAAGGCAAGGGAAAGCAAGGCAAGGCAAGTGTAACAGAAGGAACGGCACGGCAAGGGGAAACAAGGCTAAGGCACGGCAACGCACGGCTAGTCAATGCACGGCAAGGCAAGGAAAGGGTAACGCAAGGCAAGGCACGGTGAGGCAAGGCAAGGCTGATGCACGACAACGCACGGCTAGGCAATGCACGGCAAGGCAAGGAAAGGGTAACGCAAGGCAAGGCACGGTCAGGCGAGGCAAGGCTAAGGCACGACAACGCAAGGCTAGGCAATGCACGGCAAGGCAAGGAAAGGGTAACGCAAGGCAAGGCACGGTCAGGCGAGGCAAGGCTAAGGCAGGACAACGCAAGGCTAGGCAATGAACGGAAGGCAAGCAAAGAGTAACGGAAGGCAAGGAAGGCAAGGGAAAGCAAGGGAAGGCAAGGGCAACGAAAGGAACGGCACGGTAAGGGGAAACAAAGCTAAGGCACGACAATGCAGGGCTAGGCAATGCACGGCAAGGCAAGGAAAGGGTAACGCAAGGCAAAGCACGGTGAGGCAAGACAAGGCAAATGCACGACAACGCACGGCTAGGCAATGCACGGCAAGGCAAGGAAAGGGTAACTCAAGGCAAGGCACGGTCAGGCGAGACAAGGCTAAGGCACGACAACGCAAGGCTAGGCAATGCACGGAAGGCAAGCAAAGAGTAACGGAAGGCAAGGAAGGCAAGGGAAAGCAGGGGAAGGCAAGGGTAACGGAAGGAACGGCACGGTAAGGGGAAACAAGGCTAAGGCACGACAACGCAGGGCTAGCCAATGCACGGCAAGGAAAGGAAAGGGTAACGCAAGGCAAGGCACCGTTACGCGAGGCAAGGCTAAGGCACGACAACGCAAGGCTAGGCAATGCACGGAAGGCAAGCAAAGAGTAACGGAAGGCAAGGAAGGCAAGGGAAAGCAAGGCAAGGCAAGGGTAACGGAAGGAACGGCACGGCAAGGGGAAACAAGGGAAAGGCACGGCAACGCAAGGCTAGGCAATGCACGGCAAGGCAAGGAAAGGGTAACGCAAGGCAAGGCACTGTCAGGCGAGGCAAGGCTAAGGCACGACAACGCAAGGCTAGGCAATGCACGGAAGGCAAGCAAAGAGGAACGGAAGGCAAGGAAAGCTAGGGAATGCAGGGAAAGGCAAGGGTAACGGAAGGAACGGCACGGTAAGGGGAAACAAGACTAAGGCACGACAACACAGGGCTAGGCAATGCAGGGCAAGGCAAGGAAATGGTAACGCAAGGCAAGTCACGGTTTGGGGAGGCAAAGCTAATGCACGACAACGCAAGGCTAGGCAGTGCACGGCTAGGCAAGGAAAGAGTAACGGCAGGAAAGGAAGGCAAGGCAAAGCAAGGCAAGGCAAGTGTAACAAAAGGCAAGGCACGGCAAGGGGAAACAAGGCTATGGAACGGCAACGCACGGCTACGCAATGCACGGCCAGGCAAGGAAAGGGTAACGCAAGGCAAGGCACGGTAAGGCAAGACAAGGCTAATGCACGACAACGCACGGCTAGGCAATGCACGGCCAGGCAAGGAAAGGGTAACGCAAGGCAAGGCACGGTGAGGCAAGGCAAGGCAAATGCACGACAACGCACGGCTAGGCAATGCACGGCAAGGCAAGGAAAGGGTAACGCAAGGCAAGGCACGGTCAGGCGAGGCAAGGCTAAGGCACGACAACGCAAGGCTAGGCAATGAACGGAAGGCAAGCAAAGAGTAACGGAAGGCAAGGAAGGCAAGGGAAAGCAAGGGAAGGCAAGTGCAATGGAAGGAACGGCACGGTAAGGGGAAACAAAGCTAAGGCAGGACAGTGCAGGGCTAGGCAATGCACGGCAAGGCAAGGAAAGGGTAACGCAAGGCAAGGCACTGTCAGGCGAGGCAAGGCTACGACACGACAACGCAAGGCTAGGCAATGCACGGAAGGAAAGCAAAGAGTAACGGAAGGCAATGAAAGTAAGGGAAAGCAAAGCAAGGTAAGGGTAACGCAAGGCAAGGCACGGTAAGGCAAGACAAGGCTAATGCACGACAACGCACGGCTAGGCAATTCACGGCAAGGCAAGGAAACGGTAACGTAAGGCAACGCACGGTCAGGCGAGGCAAGGCTAAGGCACGACAACGCAAGGCTAGGCAATCCACGGAAGGCAAGCAAAGAGGAACGGAAGGCAAGGAAGGCTAGGGAAAGCAGGGAAAGGCAAGGGTAACGGAAGGAACGGCACGGTAAGGGCAAACAAGACTAAGGCACGACAACACAGGGCTACGCAATGCAGGGCAAGGCAAGGAAAGGGTAACGCAAGGCAAGGCACGGTTTGGGGAGGCAAGGCTAATGCACGACAACGCAAGCCTAGGCAGTGCACGGCTAGGCAAGGAAAGAGTAACGGAAGGAAAGGAAGGCAAGGCAAAGCAAGGCAAGGCAAGTGTAACAAAAGGCAAGGCACGGCAAGGGGAAACAAGGCTAAGGAACGGCAACGCACGGCTACGCAATGCACGGCCAGGCAAGGAAAGGGTAACGCAAGGCAAGGCACGGTAAGGCAAGACAAGGCTAATGCACGACAACGCACGGCTAGGCAATGCACGGCCAGGCAAGGAAAGGGTAACGCAAGGCAAGGCACGGTGAGGCAAGGCAAGGCAAATGCACGACAACGCACGGCTAGGCAATGCACGGCAAGGCAAGGAAAGGGTAACGCAAGGCAAGGCACGGTCAGGCGAGGCAAGGCTAAGGCACGACAACGCAAGGCTAGGCAATGAACGGAAGGCAAGCAAAGAATAACGGAAGGCAAGGAAGGCTAGGGAAAGCAGGGAAAGGCAAGGGTAACGGAAGGAACGGCACGGTAAGGGCAAACAAGACTAAGGCACGACAACACAGGGCTAGGCAATGCAGGGCAAGGCAAGGAAATGGTAACGCAAGGCAAGGCACGGTTTGGGGAGGAAGGCGAATGCACGACAACGCAAGGCTAGGCAATGCACGGAAGGCAAGCAAAGAGTAACGGAAGGCAAGGAAGGCAAGGGAAAGCAAGGCAAGGCAAGGGTAACAGAAGGAACGGCACGGCAAGGGGAAACAAGGCTAAGGCACGGCAACGCACGGCTAGGCAATGCACGGCAAGGCAAGGAAAGGGTAACGCAAGGCAAGGCACGGTGAGGAAAGGCAAGGCTGATGCACGACAACGCACGGCTAGGCAATGCACGGCAAGGCAAGGAAAGGGTAACGCAAGGCAAGGCACGGTCAGGCGAGGCAAGGCTAAGGCACGACAACGCAAGGCTAGGCAATGCACGGCAAGGCAAGGAAAGGGTAACGCAAGGCAAGGCACGGTAAGGCGCGGCAAGGCTAAGGAACGACAACGCAAGGCTAGGCAATAAACGGAAGGCAAGCAAAGAATAACGGAAGGCAAGGAAGGCTAGGGAAAGCAGGGAAAGACAAGGGTAACGGAAACAACGGCACGGTAAGGGCAAACAAGACTAAGGCACGACAACACAGGGCTAGGCAATGCAGGGCAAGGCAAGGAAATGGTAACGCAAGGCAAGGCACGGTTTGGGGAGGCAAAGCTAATGCACGACAACGCAAGGCTAGGCAGTGCACGGCTAGGCAAGGAAAGAGTAACGGAAGGAAAGGAAGGCAAGGCAAAGCAAGGCAAGGCAAGTGTAACAAAAGGCAAGGCACGGCAAGGGGAAACAAGGCTAAGGAACGGCAACGCACGGCTATGCAATGCACGGCCAGGCAAGGAAAGGGTAACGCAAGGCAAGGCACGGTAAGGCAAGACAAGGCTAATGCACGACAACGCACGGCTAGGCAATGCACGGCAAGGCAAGGAAAGGGTAACGCAAGGCAAAGCACGGTGAGGCAAGACAAGGCAAATGCACGACAACGCACGGCTAGGCAATGCACGGCAAGGCAAGGAAAGGGTAACTCAAGGCAAGGCACGGTCAGGCGAGGCAAGGCTAAAGCACGACAACGCAAGGCTAGGCAATGCACGGAAGGCAAGGAAGGGAAGGAAGGCAAGGGAAAGCAGGGGAAGGCAGGGGTAACGAAAGGAACGGCACGGCAAGGGGAAACAAGGCTAAGGCACGGCAACGCAGGCTGGGCAATGCACGGCAAGGCAAGGAAAGTGTAACGCATGGGAAAGCACGTTCAGGCGAGGCAAGGCTAAGGCACGACAACGCAAGGCTAGGCAATGCACGGAAGGCAAGCAAAGAGTAACGGAAGGCAAGGAAGGCAAGGGAAAGCAGGGGAAGGCAAGGGTAACGGAAGGAACGGCACGGTAAGGGGAAACAAGGCTAAGGCACGACAACGCAGGGCTAGCCAATGCACGGCAAGGAAAGGAAAGGGTAACGCAAGGCAAGGCACCGTTACGCGAGGCAAGGCTAAGGCACGACAACGCAAGGCTAGGCAATGCACGGAAGGCAAGCAAAGAGTAACGGAAGGCAAGGAAGGCAAGGGAAAGCAAGGCAAGGCAAGGGTAACGGAAGGAACGGCACGGAAAGGGGAAACAAGGCTAAGGCACGGCAACGCACGGCTAGGCAATGCACGGCACGGCAAGGAAAGGGTAACGCAAGGCAAGGCACGGTCAGGCGAGGCAAGGCTAAGGCACGACAACGCAAGGCTAGGCAATGCACGGAAGGCAAGCAAAGAGTAACGGAAGGCAATGAAAGTAAGGGAAAGCAAAGCAAGGTAAGGGTAACGCAAGGCAAGGCACGGTAAGGCAAGACAAGGCTAATGCACGACAACGCACGGCTAGGCAATTCACGGCAAGGCAAGGAAACGGTAACGTAAGGCAACGCACGGTCAGGCGAGGCAAGGCTAAGGCACGACAACGCAAGGCTAGGCAATCCACGGAAGGCAAGCAAAGAGGAACGGAAGGCAAGGAAGGCTAGGGAAAGCAGGGAAAGGCAAGGGTAACGGAAGGAACGGCACGGTAAGGGCAAACAAGACTAAGGCACGACAACACAGGGCTAGGCAATGCAGGGCAAGGCAAGGAAATGGTAACGCAAGGCACGGCACGGTTTGGGGAGGCAAAGCTAATACACGACAACGCAAGCCTAGGCAGTGCACGGCTAGGCAAGGAAAGAGTAACGGAAGGAAAGGAAGGCAAGGCAAAGCAAGGCAAGGCAAGTGTAACAAAAGGCAAGGCACGGCAAGGGGAAACAAGGCTAAGGAACGGCAACGCACGGCTACGCAATGCACGGCCAGGCAAGGAAAGGGTAACGCAAGGCAAGGCACGGTAAGGCAAGACAAGGCTAATGCACGACAACGCACGGCTAGGCAATGCACGGCCAGGCAAGGAAAGGGTAACGCAAGGCAAGGCACGGTGAGGCAAGGCAAGGCAAATGCACGACAACGCACGGCTAGGCAATGCACGGCAAGGCAAGGAAAGGGTAACGCAAGGCAAGGCACGGTCAGGCGAGGCAAGGATAAGGCACGACAACGCAAGGCTAGGCAATGAACGGAAGGCAAGCAAAGAATAACGGAAGGCAAGGAAGGCTAGGGAAAGCAGGGAAAGGCAAGGGTAACGGAAGGAACGGCACGGTAAGGGCAAACAAGACTAAGGCACGACAACACAGGGCTAGGCAATGCAGGGCAAGGCAAGGAAATGGTAACGCAAGGCAAGGCACGGTTTGGGGAGGAAGGCGAATGCACGACAACGCAAGGCTAGGCAATGCACGGAAGGCAAGCAAAGAGTAACGGAAGGCAAGGAAGGCAAGGGAAAGCAAGGCAAGGCAAGGGTAACAGAAGGAACGGCACGGCAAGGGGAAACAAGGCTAAGGCACGGCAACGCACGGCTAGGCAATGCACGGCAAGGCAAGGAAAGGGTAACGCAAGGCAAGGCACGGTGAGGAAAGGCAAGGCTGATGCACGACAACGCACGGCTAGGCAATGCACGGCAAGGCAAGGAAAGGGTAACGCAAGGCAAGGCACGGTCAGGCGAGGCAAGGCTAAGGCACGACAACGCAAGGCTAGGCAATGCACGGCAAGGCAAGGAAAGGGTAACGCAAGGCAAGGCACGGTCAGGCGAGGCAAGGCTAAGGCACGACAACGCAAGGCTAGGCAATAAACGGAAGGCAAGCAAAGAGTAACGGAAGGGAAGGAAGGCAAGGGAAAGCAAGGCAAGGCAAGGGTAACAGAAGGAACGGCACGGCAAGGGGAAACAAGGCTAAGGCACGGCAACGCACGGCTAGTCAATGCACGGCAAGGCAAGGAAAGGGTAACGCAAGGCAAGGCACATTGAGGCAAGGCAAGGCTGATGCACGACAACGCACGGCTAGGCAATGCACGGCAAGGCAAGGAAAGGGTAACGCAAGGCAAGGCACGGTCAGGCGAGGCAAGGCTAAGGCACGACAACGCAAGGCTAGGCAATGCACGGCAAGGCAAGGAAAGAGTAACGCAAGGCAAGGCAGGCACGGTCAGGCGAGGCAAGGCTAAGGCAGGACAACGCAAGGCTAGGCAATGAACGGAAGGCAAGCAAAGAGTAACGGAAGGCAAGGAAGGCAAGGGAAAGCAAGGGAAGGCAAGGGCAACGAAAGGAACGGCACGGTAAGGGGAAACAAAGCTAAGGCACGACAATGCAGGGCTAGGCAATGCACGGCAAGGCAAGGAAAGGGTAACGCAAGGCAAAGCACGGTGAGGGAAGACAAGGCAAATGCACGACAACGCACGGCTAGGCAATGCACGGCAAGGCAAGGAAAGGGTAACTCAAGGCAAGGCACGGTCAGGCGAGACAAGGCTAAGGCACGACAACGCAAGGCTAGGCAATGCACGGAAGGCAAGCAAAGAGTAACGGAAGGCAAGGAAGGCAAGGGAAAGCAGGGGAAGGCAAGGGTAACGGAAGGAACGGCACGGTAAGGGGAAACAAGGCTAAGGCACGACAACGCAGGGCTAGCCAATGCACGGCAAGGAAAGGAAAGGGTAACGCAAGGCAAGGCACCGTTACGCGAGGCAAGGCTAAGGCACGACAACGCAAGGCTAGGCAATGCACGGAAGGCAAGCAAAGAGTAACGGAAGGCAAGGAAGGCAAGGGAAAGCAAGGCAAGGCAAGGGTAACGGAAGGAACGGCACGGCAAGGGGAAACAAGGGAAAGGCACGGCAACGCAAGGCTAGGCAATGCACGGCAAGGCAAGGAAAGGGTAACGCAAGGCAAGGCACTGTCAGGCGAGGCAAGGCTAAGGCACGACAACGCAAGGCTAGGCAATGCACGGAAGGCAAGCAAAGAGGAACGGAAGGCAAGGAAAGCTAGGGAATGCAGGGAAAGGCAAGGGTAACGGAAGGAACGGCACGGTAAGGGGAAACAAGACTAAGGCACGACAACACAGGGCTAGGCAATGCAGGGCAAGGCAAGGAAATGGTAACGCAAGGCAAGTCACGGTTTGGGGAGGCAAAGCTAATGCACGACAACGCAAGGCTAGGCAGTGCACGGCTAGGCAAGGAAAGAGTAACGGCAGGAAAGGAAGGCAAGGCAAAGCAAGGCAAGGCAAGTGTAACAAAAGGCAAGGCACGGCAAGGGGAAACAAGGCTATGGAACGGCAACGCACGGCTACGCAATGCACGGCCAGGCAAGGAAAGGGTAACGCAAGGCAAGGCACGGTAAGGCAAGACAAGGCTAATGCACGACAACGCACGGCTAGGCAATGCACGGCCAGGCAAGGAAAGGGTAACGCAAGGCAAGGCACGGTGAGGCAAGGCAAGGCAAATGCACGACAACGCACGGCTAGGCAATGCACGGCAAGGCAAGGAAAGGGTAACGCAAGGCAAGGCACGGTCAGGCGAGGCAAGGCTAAGGCACGACAACGCAAGGCTAGGCAATGAACGGAAGGCAAGCAAAGAGTAACGGAAGGCAAGGAAGGCAAGGGAAAGCAAGGGAAGGCAAGGGCAACGAAAGGAACGGCACGGTAAGGGGAAACAAAGCTAAGGCAGGACAATGCAGGGCTAGGCAATGCACGGCAAGGCAAGGAAAGGGTAACGCAAGGCAAGGCACGGTCAGGCGAGGCAAGGCTAAGGCACGACAACGCAAGGCTAGGCAATGCACGGAAGGCAAGCAAAGAGTAACAGAAGGCAAGGAAGGCAAGGGAAAGCAAGGCAAGGCAAGGGTAACAGAAGGAACGGCACGGCAAGGGGAAACAAGGCTAAGGCACGGCAACGCACGGCTAGGCAATGCACGGCAAGGCAAGGAAAGGGTAACGCAAGGCAAGGCACGGTGAGGCAAGGCAAGGCTGATGCACGACAACGCACGGCTAGGCAATGCACGGCAAGGCAAGGCAAGGGTAACGCAAGGCAAGGCACCGTTACGCGAGGCAAGGCTAAGGCACGACAACGCAAGGCTAGGCAATGCACGGAAGGCAAGCAAAGAGTAACGGAAGGCAAGGAAGGCAAGGGAAAGCAAGGCAAGGCAAGGGTAACGGAAGGAACGGCACGGCAAGGGGAAACAAGGCTAAGGCACGGCAACGCACGGCTACGCAATGCACGGCAAGGCAAGGAAAGGGTAACGCAAGGCAAGGCACTGTCAGGCGAGGCAAGGCTAAGACACGACAACGCAAGGCTAGGCAATGCACGGAAGGAAAGCAAAGAGTAACGGAAGGCAATGAAAGTACGGGAAAGCAAAGCAAGGTAAGGGTAACGTAAGGCAAGGCACGGTAAGGCAAGACCAGGCTAATGCACGACAACGCACGGCTAGGCAATTCACGGCAAGGCAAGGAAAGGGTAACGCAAGGCAAGGCACGGTCAGGCGAGGCAAGGCTAAGGCACGACAACGCAAGGCTAGGCAATGCACGGAAGGCAAGCAACGAGGAACGGAAGGCAAGGAAGGCTAGGGAAAGCAGGGAAAGGCAAGGGTAACGGAAGGAACGGCACGGTAAGGGCAAACAAGACTAAGGCACGACAACACAGGGCTAGGCAATGCAGGGCAAGGCAAGGAAATGGTAACGCAAGGCAAGGCACGGTTTGGGGAGGCAAAGCTAATGCACGACAACGCAAAGCTAGGCAGTGCACGGCTAGGCAAGGAAAGAGTAACGGAAGGAAAGGAAGGCAAGGCAAAGCAAGGCAAGGCAAGTGTAACAAAAGGCAAGGCACGGCAAGGGGAAACAAGGCTAAGGAACGGCAACGCACGGCTACGCAATGCACGGCCAGGCAAGGAAAGGGTAACGCAAGGCAAGGCACGGTAAGGCAAGACAAGGCTAATGCACGACAACGCACGGCTAGGCAATGCACGGCCAGGCAAGGAAAGGGTAACGCAAGGCAAGGCACGGTGAGGCAAGGCAAGGCAAATGCACGACAACGCACGGCTAGGCAATGCACGGCCAGGCAAGGAAAGGGTAACGCAAGGCAAGGCACGGTGAGGCAAGGCAAGGCAAATGCACGACAACGCACGGCTAGGCAATGCACGGCAAGGGAAGGAAAGGGTAACGCAAGGCAAGGCACGGTCAGGCGAGGCAAGGCTAAGGCACGACAACGCAAGGCTAGGCAATGAACGGAAGGCAAGCAAAGAATAACGGAAGGCAAGGAAGGCTAGGGAAAGCAGGGAAAGGCAAGGGTAACGGAAGGAACGGCACGGTAAGGGCAAACAAGACTAAGGCACGACAACACAGGGCTAGGCAATGCAGGGCAAGGCAAGGAAATGGTAACGCAAGGCAAGGCACGGTTTGGGGAGGCAAAGCTAATGCACGACAACGCAAGGCTAGGCAGTGCACGGCTAGGCAAGGAAAGAGTAACGGAAGGAAAGGAAGGCAAGGCAAAGCAAGGCAAGGCAAGTGTAACAAAAGGCAAGGCACGGCAAGGGGAAACAAGGCTAAGGAACGGCAACGCACGGCTACGCAATGCACGGCCAGGCAAGGAAAGGGTAACGTAAGGCAAGGCACGGTAAGGCAAGACAAGGCTAATGCACGACAACGCACGGCTAGGCAATGCACGGCAAGGCAAGGAAAGGGTAACGCAAGGCAAAGCACGGTGAGGCAAGACAAGGCAAATGCACGACAACGCACGGCTAGGCAATGCACGGCAAGGCAAGGAAAGGGTAACGCAAGGCAAGGCACGGTCAGGCAAGGCAAGGCTAAGGCACGACAACGCAAGGCTAGGCAATGCACGGAAGGCAAGGAAGGCAAGGGAAAGCAAGGGAAGGCAAGGGTAACGGAAGGAACGGCACGGCAAGGGGAAACAAGGCTAAGGCACGACAACGCACGGCTAGGCAATGCACGGCAAGGCAAGGAAAGTGTAACGCATGGGAAAGCACGTTCAGGCGAGGCAAGGCTAAGGCACGACAACGCAAGGCTAGGCAATGCACGGAAGGCAAGCAAAGAGTAACGGAAGGCAAGGAAGGCAAGGGAAAGCAAGGCAAGGCAAGGGTAACGGAAGGAACGGCACGGAAAGGGGAAACAAGGCTAAGACACGGCAACGCACGGCTAGGCAATGCACGGCAAGGCAAGGAAAGGGTAACGCAAGGCAAGGCACTGTCAGGCGAGGCAAGGCTACGACACGACAACGCAAGGCTAGGCAATGCACGGAAGGAAAGCAAAGAGTAACGGAAGGCAATGAAAGTAAGGGAAAGCAAAGCAAGGTAAGGGTAACGCAAGGCAAGGCACGGTAAGGCAAGACAAGGCTAATGCACGACAACGCACGGCTAGGCAATTCACGGCAAGGCAAGGAAACGGTAACGTAAGGCAACGCACGGTCAGGCGAGGCAAGGCTAAGGCACGACAACGCAAGGCTAGGCAATCCACGGAAGGCAAGCAAAGAGGAACGGAAGGCAAGGAAGGCTAGGGAAAGCAGGGAAAGGCAAGGGTAACGGAAGGAACGGCACGGTAAGGGCAAACAAGACTAAGGCACGACAACACAGGGCTAGGCAATGCAGGGCAAGGCAAGGAAATGGTAACGCAAGGCACGGCACGGTTTGGGGAGGCAAAGCTAATACACGACAACGCAAGCCTAGGCAGTGCACGGCTAGGCAAGGAAAGAGTAACGGAAGGAAAGGAAGGCAAGGCAAAGCAAGGCAAGGCAAGTGTAACAAAAGGCAAGGCACGGCAAGGGGAAACAAGGCTAAGGAACGGCAACGCACGGCTACGCAATGCACGGCCAGGCAAGGAAAGGGTAACGCAAGGCAAGGCACGGTAAGGCAAGACAAGGCTAATGCACGACAACGCACGGCTAGGCAATGCACGGCCAGGCAAGGAAAGGGTAACGCAAGGCAAGGCACGGTGAGGCAAGGCAAGGCAAATGCACGACAACGCACGGCTAGGCAATGCACGGCAAGGCAAGGAAAGGGTAACGCAAGGCAAGGCACGGTCAGGCGAGGCAAGGCTAAGGCACGACAACGCAAGGCTAGGCAATGAACGGAAGGCAAGCAAAGAATAACGGAAGGCAAGGAAGGCTAGGGAAAGCAGGGAAAGGCAAGGGTAACGGAAGGAACGGCACGGTAAGGGCAAACAAGACTAAGGCACGACAACACAGGGCTAGGCAATGCAGGGCAAGGCAAGGAAATGGTAACGCAAGGCAAGGCACGGTTTGGGGAGGAAGGCGAATGCACGACAACGCAAGGCTAGGCAATGCACGGAAGGCAAGCAAAGAGTAACGGAAGGCAAGGAAGGCAAGGGAAAGCAAGGCAAGGCAAGGGTAACAGAAGGAACGGCACGGCAAGGGGAAACAAGGCTAAGGCACGGCAACGCACGGCTAGGCAATGCACGGCAAGGCAAGGAAAGGGTAACGCAAGGCAAGGCACGGTGAGGAAAGGCAAGGCTGATGCACGACAACGCACGGCTAGGCAATGCACGGCAAGGCAAGGAAAGGGTAACGCAAGGCAAGGCACGGTCAGGCGAGGCAAGGCTAAGGCACGACAACGCAAGGCTAGGCAATGCACGGCAAGGCAAGGAAAGGGTAACGCAAGGCAAGGCACGGTAAGGCGCGGCAAGGCTAAGGAACGACAACGCAAGGCTAGGCAATAAACGGAAGGCAAGCAAAGAATAACGGAAGGCAAGGAAGGCTAGGGAAAGCAGGGAAAGACAAGGGTAACGGAAACAACGGCACGGTAAGGGCAAACAAGACTAAGGCACGACAACACAGGGCTAGGCAATGCAGGGCAAGGCAAGGAAATGGTAACGCAAGGCAAGGCACGGTTTGGGGAGGCAAAGCTAATGCACGACAACGCAAGGCTAGGCAGTGCACGGCTAGGCAAGGAAAGAGTAACGGAAGGAAAGGAAGGCAAGGCAAAGCAAGGCAAGGCAAGTGTAACAAAAGGCAAGGCACGGCAAGGCGAAACAAGGCTAAGGAACGGCAACGCACGGCTATGCAATGCACGGCCAGGCAAGGAAAGGGTAACGCAAGGCAAGGCACGGTAAGGCAAGACAAGGCTAATGCACGACAACGCACGGCTAGGCAATGCACGGCAAGGCAAGGAAAGGGTAACGCAAGGCAAAGCACGGTGAGGCAAGACAAGGCAAATGCACGACAACGCACGGCTAGGCAATGCACGGCAAGGCAAGGAAAGGGTAACTCAAGGCAAGGCACGGTCAGGCGAGGCAAGGCTAAAGCACGACAACGCAAGGCTAGGCAATGCACGGAAGGCAAGGAAGGGAAGGAAGGCAAGGGAAAGCAGGGGAAGGCAGGGGTAACGAAAGGAACGGCACGGCAAGGGGAAACAAGGCTAAGGCACGGCAACGCAGGCTGGGCAATGCACGGCAAGGCAAGGAAAGTGTAACGCATGGGAAAGCACGTTCAGGCGAGGCAAGGCTAAGGCACGACAACGCAAGGCTAGGCAATGCACGGAAGGCAAGCAAAGAGTAACGGAAGGCAAGGAAGGCAAGGGAAAGCAGGGGAAGGCAAGGGTAACGGAAGGAACGGCACGGTAAGGGGAAACAAGGCTAAGGCACGACAACGCAGGGCTAGCCAATGCACGGCAAGGAAAGGAAAGGGTAACGCAAGGCAAGGCACCGTTACGCGAGGCAAGGCTAAGGCACGACAACGCAAGGCTAGGCAATGCACGGAAGGCAAGCAAAGAGTAACGGAAGGCAAGGAAGGCAAGGGAAAGCATGGCAAGGCAAGGGTAACGGAAGGAACGGCACGGAAAGGGGAAACAAGGCTAAGACACGGCAACGCACGGCTAGGCAATGCACGGCAAGGCAAGGAAAGGGTAACGCAAGGCAAGGCACTGTCAGGCGAGGCAAGGCTACGACACGACAACGCAAGGCTAGGCAATGCACGGAAGGAAAGCAAAGAGTAACGGAAGGCAATGAAAGTAAGGGAAAGCAAAGCAAGGTAAGGGTAACGCAAGGCAAGGCACGGTAAGGCAAGACAAGGCTAATGCACGACAACGCACGGCTAGGCAATTCACGGCAAGGCAAGGAAACGGTAACGTAAGGCAACGCACGGTCAGGCGAGGCAAGGCTAAGGCACGACAACGCAAGGCTAGGCAATCCACGGAAGGCAAGCAAAGAGGAACGGAAGGCAAGGAAGGCTAGGGAAAGCAGGGAAAGGCAAGGGTAACGGAAGGAACGGCACGGTAAGGGCAAACAAGACTAAGGCACGACAACACAGGGCTAGGCAATGCAGGGCAAGGCAAGGAAATGGTAACGCAAGGCACGGCACGGTTTGGGGAGGCAAAGCTAATACACGACAACGCAAGCCTAGGCAGTGCACGGCTAGGCAAGGAAAGAGTAACGGAAGGAAAGGAAGGCAAGGCAAAGCAAGGCAAGGCAAGTGTAACAAAAGGCAAGGCACGGCAAGGGGAAACAAGGCTAAGGAACGGCAACGCACGGCTACGCAATGCACGGCCAGGCAAGGAAAGGGTAACGCAAGGCAAGGCACGGTAAGGCAAGACAAGGCTAATGCACGACAACGCACGGCTAGGCAATGCACGGCCAGGCAAGGAAAGGGTAACGCAAGGCAAGGCACGGTGAGGCAAGGCAAGGCAAATGCACGACAACGCACGGCTAGGCAATGCACGGCAAGGCAAGGAAAGGGTAACGCAAGGCAAGGCACGGTCAGGCGAGGCAAGGCTAAGGCACGACAACGCAAGGCTAGGCAATGAACGGAAGGCAAGCAAAGAATAACGGAAGGCAAGGAAGGCTAGGGAAAGCAGGGAAAGGCAAGGGTAACGGAAGGAACGGCACGGTAAGGGCAAACAAGACTAAGGCACGACAACACAGGGCTAGGCAATGCAGGGCAAGGCAAGGAAATGGTAACGCAAGGCAAGGCACGGTTTGGGGAGGAAGGCGAATGCACGACAACGCAAGGCTAGGCAATGCACGGAAGGCAAGCAAAGAGTAACGGAAGGCAAGGAAGGCAAGGGAAAGCAAGGCAAGGCAAGGGTAACAGAAGGAACGGCACGGCAAGGGGAAACAAGGCTAAGGCACGGCAACGCACGGCTAGGCAATGCACGGCAAGGCAAGGAAAGGGTAACGCAAGGCAAGGCACGGTGAGGAAAGGCAAGGCTGATGCACGACAACGCACGGCTAGGCAATGCACGGCAAGGCAAGGAAAGGGTAACGCAAGGCAAGGCACGGTCAGGCGAGGCAAGGCTAAGGCACGACAACGCAAGGCTAGGCAATGCACGGCAAGGCAAGGAAAGGGTAACGCAAGGCAAGGCACGGTAAGGCGCGGCAAGGCTAAGGCACGACAACGCAAGGCTAGGCAATAAACGGAAGGCAAGCAAAGAGTAACGGAAGGCAAGGAAGGCAAGGGAAAGCAGGGGAAGGCAAGGGTAACGGAAGGAACGGCACGGTAAGGGGAAACAAGGCTAAGGCACGACAACGCAGGGCTAGCCAATGCACGGCAAGGAAAGGAAAGGGTAACGCAAGGCAAGGCACCGTTACGCGAGGCAAGGCTAAGGCACGACAACGCAAGGCTAGGCAATGCACGGAAGGCAAGCAAAGAGTAACGGAAGGCAAGGAAGGCAAGGGAAAGCAAGGGAAGGCAAGGGCAACGAAAGGAACGGCACGGTAAGGGGAAACAAAGCTAAGGCAGGACAATGCAGGGCTAGGCAATGCACGGCAAGGCAAGGAAAGGGTAACGCAAGGCAAAGCACGGTGAGGCAAGACAAGGCAAATGCACGACAACGCACGGCTAGGCAATGCACGGCAAGGCAAGGAAAGGGTAACTCAAGGCAAGGCACGGTCAGGCGAGGCAAGGCTAAGGCACGACAACGCAAGGCTAGGCAATGCACGGAAGGCAAGCAAAGAGTAACAGAAGGCAAGGAAGGCAAGGGAAAGCAAGGCAAGGCAAGGGTAACAGAAGGAACGGCACGGCAAGGGGAAACAAGGCTAAGGCACGGCAACGCACGGCTAGGCAATGCACGGCAAGGCAAGGAAAGGGTAACGCAAGGCAAGGCACGGTGAGGCAAGGCAAGGCTGATGCACGACAACGCACGGCTAGGCAATGCACGGCAAGGCAAGGCAAGGGTAACGCAAGGCAAGGCACCGTTACGCGAGGCAAGGCTAAGGCACGACAACGCAAGGCTAGGCAATGCACGGAAGGCAAGCAAAGAGTAACGGAAGTCAAGGAAGGCAAGGGAAAGCAAGGCAAGGCAAGGGTAACGGAAGGAACGGCACGGCAAGGGGAAACAAGGCTAAGGCACGGCAACGCACGGCTAGGCAATGCACGGCAAGGCAAGGAAAGGGTAACGCAAGGCAAGGCACTGTCAGGCGAGGAAAGGCTAAGACACGACAACGCAAGGCTAGGCAATGCACGGAAGGCAAGCAAAGAGTAACGGAAGGAAGGAAAGCAAAGAGTAACGGAAGGCAATGAAAGTAAGGGAAAGCAAAGCAAGGTAAGGGTAACGTAAGGCAAGGCACGGCAAGGGGAAACAAGGCTAAGGAACGGCAACGCACGGCTACGCAATGCACGGCCAGGCAAGGAAAGGGTAACGCAAGGCAAGGCACGGTAAGGCAAGACAAGGCTGATGCACGACAACGCACGGCTAGGCAATGCACGGCAAGGCAAGGAAAGGGTAACGCAAGGCAAGGCACGGTCAGGCGAGGCAAGGCTAAGGCACGGCAACGCACGGCTAGGCAATGCACGGCAAGGCAAGGAAAGGGTAACGCAAGGCAAGGCACGGTAAGGCGCGGCAAGGCTAAGGCACGACAACGCAAGGCTAGGCAATAAACGGAAGGCAAGCAAAGAGTAACGGAAGGCAAGGAAGGCAAGGGAAAGCAAGGGAAGGCAAGGGTAACGGAAGGAACGGCACGGTAAGGGGAAACAAGGCTAAGGCACGACAACGCAGGGCTAGCCAATGCACGGCAAGGAAAGGAAAGGGTAACGCAAGGCAAGGCACCGTTACGCGAGGCAAGGCTAAGGCACGACAACGCAAGGCTAGGCAATGCACGGAAGGCAAGCAAAGAGTAACGGAAGGCAAGGAAGGCAAGGGAAAAAAAGGCAAGGCAAGGGTAACGGAAGGAACGGCACGGCAAGGGGAAACAAGGCTAAGGCACGGCAACACAGGGCTAGGCAATGCAGGGCAAGGCAATGAAATGGTAACGCAAGGCAAGGCACGGTTTGGGGAGGCAAGGCTAATGCACGACAACGCAAGGCGAGGCAGTGCACGGCTAGGCAGGGAAAGAGTAACGGAAGGAACGGAAGGCAAGGCAAATCAAGGCAAGGCAAGTGTAACAAAAGGCAAGGCACGGCAAGGGGAAACAAGGCTAAGGTACGGCAACGCACGACTACGCAATGCACGGCCAGGCAAGGAAAGGGTAACGCAAGGCAAGGCACGGTAAGGCAAGACAAGGCTAATGCACGACAACGCACGGCTAGGCAATGCACGGCCAGGCAAGGAAAGGGTAACGCAAGGCAAGGCACGGTCAGGCGAGGCAAGGCTAAGGCACGACAACGCAAGGCTAGGCAATGAACGGAAGGCAAGCAAAGAGTAACGGAAGGCAAGGAAGGCAAGGGAAAGCAAGGGAAGGCAAGGGCAACGAAAGGAACGGCACGGTAAGGGGAAACAAAGCTAAGGCACGACAATGCAGGGCTAGGCAATGCACGGCAAGGCAAGGAAAGGGTAACGCAAGGCAAAGCACGGTGAGGCAAGACAAGGCAAATGCACGACAACGCACGGCTAGGCAATGCACGGCAAGGCAAGGAAAGGGTAACTCAAGGCAAGGCACGGTCAGGCGAGGCAAGGCTAAGGCACGACAACGCAAGGCTAGGCAATGCACGGAAGGCAAGCAAAGAGTAACGGAAGGCAAGGAAGGCAAGGGAAAGCAGGGGAAGGCAAGGGTAACGAAAGGAACGGCACGGTAAGGGGAAACAAGGCTAAGGCACGACAACACAGGGCTAGGCAATGCAGGGCAAGGCAAGGAAAGGGTAACGCAAATCAAGGCACGGTTTGGGGAGGAAGGCGAATGCACGACAACGCAAGGCTAGGCAATGCACGGAAGGAAAGCAAAGAGTAACGGAAGGCAAGGAAGGCAAGGGAAAGCAAGGCAAGGCAAGGGTAACAGATGGAACGGCACGGCAAGGGGAAACAAGGCTAAGGCACGGCAACGCACGGCTAGGCAATGCACGGCAAGGCAAGGAAAGGGTAACGCAAGGCAAGGCACGGTGAGGCAAGGCAAGGCTGATGCACGACAACGCACGGCTAGGCAATGCACGGCCAGGCAAGGAAAGGGTAACGCAAGACAAGGCACGGTGAGGCAAGGCAAGGCAAATGCACGACAACGTACGGCTAGGCAATGCACGGCAAGGCAAGGAAAGGGTAACGCAAGGCAAGGCACGGTCAGGCGAGGCAAGGCTAAGGCACGACAACGCAAGGCTAGGCAATGAACGGAAGGCAAGCAAAGAATAACGGAAGGCAAGGAAGGCTAGGGAAAGCAGGGAAAGGCAAGGGTAACGGAAGGAACGGCACGGTAAGGGCAAACAAGACTAAGGCACGACAACACAGGGCTAGGCAATGCAGGGCAAGGCAAGGAAATGGTAACGCAAGGCAAGGCACGGTTTGGGGAGGCAAAGCTAATGCACGACAACGCAAGGCTAGGCAGTGCACGGCTAGGCAAGGAAAGAGTAACGGAAGGAAAGGAAGGCAAGGCAAAGCAAGGCAAGGCAAGTGTAACAAAAGGCAAGGCGCGGCAAGGGGAAACAAGGCTAAGGAACGGCAACGCACGGCTATGCAATGCACGGCCAGGCAAGGAAAGGGTAACGCAAGGCAAGGCACGGTAAGGCAAGACAAGGCTAATGCACGACAACGCACGGCTAGGCAATGCACGGCCAGGCAAGGAAAGGGTAACGCAAGGCAAGGCACGGTGAGGGAAGGCAAGGCAAATGCACGACAACGCACGGCTAGGCAATGCACGGCAAGGCAAGGAAAGAGTAACGCAAGGCAAGGCACGGTCAGGCGAGGCAAGGCTAAGGCACGACAACGCAAGGCTAGGCAATGAACGGAAGGCAAGCAAAGAGTAACGGAAGGCAAGGAAGGCAAGGGAAAGCAAGGGAAGGCAAGGGCAACGGAAGGAACGGCACGGTAAGGGCAAACAAGACTAAGGCACGACAACACAGGGCTAGGCAATGCACGGCAAGGCAAGGAAAGGGTAACGCAAGGCAAAGCACGGTGAGGCAAGACAAGGCAAATGCACGACAACGCACGGCTAGGCAATGCACGGCAAGGCAAGGAAAGGGTAACGCAAGGCAAGGCACGGTCAGGCGAGGCAAGGCTAAAGCACGACAACGCAAGGCTAGGCAATGCACGGAAGGCAAGGAAGGGAAGGAAGGCAAGGGAAAGCAGGGGAAGGCAAGGGTAACGAAAGGAACGGCACGGTAAGGGGAAACAAGGCTAAGGCACGACAACACAGGGCTAGGCAATGCAGGGCAAGGCAAGGAAAGGGTAACGCAAGGCAAGGCACGGTGAGGCAAGGCAAGGCTGATGCACGACAACGCACGGCTAGGCAATGCACGGCAAGGAACGGAAAGGGTAACGCAAGGCAAGTCACGGTAAGGCGCGGCAAGGCTAAGGCACGACAACGCAAGGCTAGGCAATAAACGGAAGGCAAGCAAAGAGTAACGGAAGGCAAGGAAGGCAAGGGAAAGCAGGGGAAGGCAAGGGTAACGGAAGGAACGGCACAGTAAGGGGAAACAAGGCTAAGGCACGACAACGCAAGGCTAGGCAATGCACGGCAAGGAAAGGAAAGGGTAACGCAAGGCAAGGCACCGTTACGCGAGGCAAGGCTAAGGCACGACAACGCAAGGCTAGGCAATGCACGGAAGGCAAGCAAAGAGTAACGGAAGGCAAGGAAGGCAAGGGAAAGCAAGGCAAGGCAAGGGTAACGGAAGGAACGGCACGGCAAGGGGAAACAAGGCTAAGACACGGCAACGCACGGCTAGGCAATGCACGGCAAGGCAAGGAAAGGGTAACGCAAGGCAAGGCACTGTCAGGCGAGGCAAGGCTACGACACGACAACGCAAGGCTAGGCAATGCACGGAAGGAAAGCAAAGAGTAACGGAAGGCAATGAAAGTAAGGGAAAGCAAAGCAAGGTAAGGGTAACGCAAGGCAAGGCACGGTAAGGCAAGACAAGGCTAATGCACGACAACGCACGGCTAGGCAATTCACGGCAAGGCAAGGAAACGGTAACGTAAGGCAAGGCACGGTCAGGCGAGGCAAGGCTAAGGCACGACAACGCAAGGCTAGGCAATCCACGGAAGGCAAGCAAAGAGGAACGGAAGGCAAGGAAGGCTAGGGAAAGCAGGGAAAGGCAAGGGTAACGGAAGGAACGGCACGGTAAGGGCAAACAAGACTAAGGCACGACAACACAGGGCTAGGCAATGCAGGGCAAGGCAAGGAAATGGTAACGCAAGGCACGGCACGGTTTGAGGAGGCAAAGCTAATACACGACAACGCAAGCCTAGGCAATGCACGGCAAGTCAAGGAAAGAGTAACGGAAGGAAAGGAAGGCAAGGCAAAGCAAGGCAAGGCAAGTGTAACAAAAGGCACGGCACGGCAAGGGGAAACAAGGCTAAGGCACGGCAACGCACGGCTAGGCAATGCACGGCCAGGCAAAGAAAGGGTAACGCAAGGCAAGGCACGGTAAGGCAAGACAAGGCTAATGCACGACAACGCACGGCTAGGCAATGCACGGCAAGGCAAGGAAAGGGCAACGCAAGGCAAGGCACGGTGAGGCAAGGCAAGGCTAATGCACGACAACGCACGGCTAGGCAATGCACGGCAAGGCAAGGAAAGGGTAACGCAAGGCAAGGCACGGTCAGGCGAGGCAAGGCTAAGGCACGACAACGCAAGGCTAGGCAATGAACGGAAGGCAAGCAAAGAATAACGGAAGGCAAGGAAGGCTAGGGAAAGCAGGGAAAGGCAAGGGTAACGGAAGGAACGGCACGGTAAGGGCAAACAAGACTAAGGCACGACAACGCACGGCTAGGCAATGCACGGCCAGGCAAGGAAAGGGTAACGCAAGGCAAGGCACGGTTTGGGGAGGAAGGCGAAAGCACGACAACGCAAGGCTAGGCAATGCACGGAAGGCAAGCAAAGAGTAACGGAAGGCAAGGAAGGCAAGGGAAAGCAAGGCAAGGCAAGGGTAACAGAAGGAACGGCACGGCAAGGGGAAACAAGGCTAAGGCACGACAACGCAAGGCTAGGCAATGCACGGCAAGGCAAGGAAAGGGTAACGCAAGGCAAGGCACGGTGAGGAAAGGCAAGGCTAATGCACGACAACGCACGGCTAGGCAACGCACGGCAAGGCAAGGAAAGGGTAACGCAAGGCAAGGCACGGTCAGGCGAGGCAAGGCTAAGGCACGACAACGCAAGGCTAGGCAATGCACGGCAAGGCAAGGCTAGGCAATGCACGGCAAGGCAAGGAAAGGGTAAAGCAAGGCAAGGCACGGTAAGGCGCGGCAAGGCTAAGGCACGACAACGCAAGGCTAGGCAATAAACGGAAGGCAAGCAAAGAGTAACGGAAGGCAAGGAAGGCAAGGGAAAGCAGGGGAAGGCAAGGGTAACGGAAGGAACGGCACGGTAAGGGGAAACAAGGCTAAGGCACATCAACGCAGGGCTAGCCAATGCACGGCAAGGAAAGGAAAGGGTAACGCAAGGCAAGGCACCGTTACGCGAGGCAAGGCTAAGGCACGACAACGCAAGGCTAGGCAATGCACGGAAGGCAAGCAAAGAGTAACGGAAGGCAAGGAAGGCAAGGGAAAAAAAGGCAAGGCAAGGGTAACGGAAGGAACGGCACGGCAAGGGGAAACAAGGCTAAGGCACGACAACACAGGGCTAGGCAATGCAGGGCAAGGCAATGAAATGGTAACGCAAGGCAAGGCACGGTTTGGGGAGGCAAAGCTAATGCACGACAACGCAAGGCTAGGCAGTGCACGGCTAGGCAAGGAAAGAGTAACGGAAGGAACGGAAGGCAAGGCAAATCAAGGCAAGGCAAGTGTAACAAAAGGCAAGGCACGGCAAGGGGAAACAAGGCTAAGGAACGGCAACGCACGGCTACGCAATGCACGGCCAGGCAAGGAAAGGGTAACGCAAGGCAAGGCACGGTAAGGCAAGACAAGGCTAATGCACGACAACGCACGGCTAGGCAATGCACGGCCAGGCAAGGAAAGGGTAACGCAAGGCAAGGCACGGTCAGGCGAGGCAAGGCTAAGGCACGACAACGCAAGGCTAGGCAATGAACGGAAGGCAAGCAAAGAGTAACGGAAGGCAAGGAAGGCAAGGGAAAGCAAGGGAAGGCAAGGGCAACGAAAGGAACGGCACGGTAAGGGGAAACAAAGCTAAGGCACGACAATGCAGGGCTAGGCAATGCACGGCAAGGCAAGGAAAGGGTAACGCAAGGCAAAGCACGGTGAGGCAAGACAAGGCAAATGCACGACAACGCACGGCTAGGCAATGCACGGCAAGGCAAGGAAAGGGTAACTCAAGGCAAGGCACGGTCAGGCGAGGCAAGGCTAAGGCACGACAACGCAAGGCTAGGCAATGCACGGAAGGCAAGGAAAGAGTAACGGAAGGCAAGGAAGGCAAGGGAAAGCAGGGGAAGGCAAGGGTAACGAAAGGAACGGCACGGTAAGGGGAAACAAGGCTAAGGCACGACAACACAGGGCTAGGCAATGCAGGGCAAGGCAAGGAAAGGGTAACGCAAATCAAGGCACGGTTTGGGGAGGAAGGCTAAGGCACGACAACGCAAGGCTAGGCAATGCACGGAAGGCAAGCAAAGAGTAACGGAAGGCAAGGAAGGCAAGGGAAAGCAAGGGAAGGCAAGGGTAACAGATGGAACGGCACGGCAAGGGGAAACAAGGCTAAGGCACGGCAACGCACGGCTAGGCAATGCACGGCAAGGCAAGGAAAGGGTAACGCAAGGCAAGGCACGGTCAGGCAAGGCAAGGCTGATGCACGACAACGCACGGCTAGGCAATGCACGGCCAGGCAAGGAAAGGGTAACGCAAGGCAAGGCACGGTGAGGCAAGGCAAGGCACATGCACGACAACGCACGGCTAGGCAATGCACGGCAAGGCAAGGAAAGGGTAACGCAAGGCAAGGCACGGTCAGGCGAGGCAAGGCTAAGACACGACAACGCAAGGCTAGGCAATGAACGGAAGGCAAGCAAAGAATAACGGAAGGCAAGGAACGCTAGGGAAAGCAGGGAAAGGCAAGGGTAACGGAAGGAACGGCACGGTAAGGGCAAACAAGACTAAGGCACGACAACACAGGGCTAGGCAATGCACGGCAAGGCAAGGAAAGGGTAACGCAAGGCAAAGCACGGTGAGGCAAGACAAGGCAAATGCACGACAACGCACGGCTAGGCAATGCACGGCAAGGCACGGAAAGGGTAACGCAAGGCAAGGCACGGTCAGGCGAGGCAAGGCTAAGGCACGACAACGCAAGGCTAGGCAATGCACGGCAAGGCAAGGAAAGGGTAACGCAAGGCAAGGCACGGTAAGGCGCGGCAAGGCTAAGGCACGACAACGCAAGGCTAGGCAATAAACGGAAGGCAAGCAAAGAGTAACGGAAGGCAAGGAAGGCAAGGGAAAGCAGGGGAAGGCAAGGGTAACGGAAGGAACGGCACGGTAAGGGGAAACAAGGCTAAGGCACGACAACGCAGGGCTAGCCAATGCACGGCAAGGAAAGGAAAGGGTAACGCAAGGCAAGGCACCGTTACGCGAGGCAAGGCTAAGGCACGACAACGCAAGGCTAGGCAATGCACGGAAGGCAAGCAAAGAGTAACGGAAGGGAAGGAAGGCAAGGGAAAGCAAGGCAAGGCAAGGGTAACCGAAGGAACGGCACGACAAGGGGAAACAAGGCTAAGACACGACAATGCACGGCTAGGCAAGGCACGGCAAGGCAAGGAAAGGGTAACGCAAGGCAAGGCACGGTCAGGCGAGGCAAGGCTAAGGCACGACAACGCAAGGCTAGGCAATGCACGGAAGGAAAGCAAAGAATAACGGAAGGCAATGAAAGTAAGGGAAAGCAAAGCAAGGTAAGGGTAACGCAAGGCAAGGCACGGTAAGGCAAGACAAGGCTAATGCACGACAACGCACGGCTAGGCAATTCACGGCAAGGCAAGGCAAGGGTAACGCAAGGCAAGGCACGGTCAGGCGAGGCAAGGCTAAGGCACGACAACGCAAGGCTAGGTAATGCAGGGAAGGCAAGAAAAGAGTAACGGAATGCAAGGAAGGCAAGGGAAAGCAAGGGAAGGCAAGGGTAACCGAAGGAACGGCACGGTAAGGGCAAACAAGACTAAGGCACGACAACACAGGGCTAGGCAATGCAGGGCAAGGCAAGGAAATGGTAACGCAAGGCACGGCACGGTTTGGGGAGGCAAAGCTAATGCACGACAACGCAAGGCTAGGCAGTGCACGGCTAGGCAAGGAAAGAGTAACGGAAGGAAAGGAAGGCAAGGCAAAGCAAGGCAAGGCAAGTGTAACAAAAAGCAAGGCACGGCAAGGGGAAACAAGGCTATGGAACGGCAACGCACGGCTACGCAATGCACGGCCAGGCAAGGAAAGGGTAACGCAAGGCAAGGCACGGTAAGGCAAGACAAGGCTAATGCACGACAACGCACGGCTAGGCAATGCACGGCCAGGCAAGGAATGGGTAACGCAAGGGAAGGCACGGTGAGGCAAGGCAAGGCAAATGCACGACAACGCACGGCTAGGCAATGCACGGCAAGGCAAGGAAAGGGTAACGCAAGGCAAGGCACGGTCAGGCGAGGCAAGGCTAAGGCACGCAACGCAAGGCTAGGCAATGAACGGAAGGCAAGCAAAGAATAACGGAAGGCAAGGAAGGCTAGGGAAAGCAGGGAAAGGCAAGGGTAACGGAAGGAACGGCACGGTAAGGGCAAACAAGACTAAGGCACGACAACACAGGGCTAGGCAATGCAGGGCAAGGCAAGGAAATGGTAACGCAAGGCAAGGCACGGTTTGGGGAGGCAAAGCTAATGCACGACAACGCAAGGCTAGGCAGTGCACGGCTAGGCAAGGAAAGAGTAACGGAAGGAAAGGAAGGCAAGGCAAAGCAAGGCAAGGCAAGTGTAACAAAAGGCAAGGCACGGCAAGGGGAAACAAGGCTAAGGAACGGCAACGCACGGCTATGCAATGCACGGCCAGGCAAGGAAAGGGTAACGCAAGGCAAGGCACGGTAAGGCAAGACAAGGCTAATGCACGACAACGCAAGGCTAGGCAATGCACGGCAAGGCAAGGAAAGGGTAACGCAAGGCAAGGCACGGTCAGGCGAGGCAAGGCTAAGGCACGACAACGCAAGGCTAGGCAATGAACGGAAGGCAAGCAAAGAGTAACGGAAGGCAAGGAAGGCAAGGGAAAGCAAGGGAAGGCAAGGGCAACGAAAGGAACGGCACGGTAAGGGGAAACAAAGCTAAGGCACGACAATGCAGGGCTAGGCAATGCACGGCAAGGCAAGGGAAGGGTAACGCAAGGCAAAGCACGGTGAGGCAAGACAAGGCAAATGCACGATAACACACGGCTTGGCAATGCACGGCAAGGCAAGGAAAGGGTAACTCAAGGCAAGGCACGGTCAGGCGAGGCAAGGCTAAGGCACGACAACGCAAGGCTAGGCAATGCACGGAAGGCAAGCAAAGAGTAACGGAAGGCAAGGAAGGCAAGGGAAAGCAGGGGAAGGCAAGGGTAACGGAAGGAACGGCACGGTACGGGGAAACAAGGCTAAGGCACGACAACGCAGGGCTAGCCAATGCACGGCAAGGAAAGGAAAGGGTAACGCAAGGCAAGGCACCGTTACGCGAGGCAAGGCTAAGGCACGACAACGCAAGGCTAGGCAATGCACGGAAGGCAAGCAAAGAGTAACGGAAGGCAAGGAAGGCAAGGGAAAGCAAGGCAAGGCAAGGGTAACGGAAGGAACGGCACGGCAAGGGGAAACAAGGCTAAGGCACGGCAATGCACGGCTAGGCAATGCACGGCAAGGCAAGGAAAGGGTAACTCAAGGCAAGGCACGGTCAGGCGAGGCAAGGCTAATGCACGACAACGCAAGGCTAGGCAATGCACGGAAGGCAAGCAAAGAGTAACGGAAGGCAAGGAAGGCAAGGGAAAGCAGGGGAAGGCAAGGGTAACCGAAGGAACGGCACGGTAAGGGGAAACAAGGCTAAGGCACGACAACGCAGGGGTAGCCAATGCACGGCAAGGAAAGGAAAGGGTAACGCAAGGCAAGTCACCGTTACGCGAGGCAAGGCTAAGGCACGACAACGCAAGGCTAGGCAATGCACGGAAGGCAAGCAAAGAGTAACGGAAGGCAAGGAAGGCAAGGGAAAGCAAGGCAAGGCAAGGGTAACGGAAGGAACGGCACGGCAAGGAGAAACAAGGCTAAGGCACGGCAACGCACGGCTAGGCAATGCACGGCAAGGCAAGGAAAGGGTAACGCAAGGCAAGGCACTGTCAGGCGAGGCAAGGCTAAGGCACGACAACGCAAGGCTAGGCAATGCACGGAAGGCAAGCAAAGAGGAACGGAAGGCAAGGAAGGCTAGGGAATGCAGGGAAAGGCAAGGGTAACGGAAGGAACGGCACGGTAAGGGCAAACAAGACTAAGGCACGACAACACAGGGCTAGGCAATGCAGGGCAAGGCAAGGAAATGGTAACGCAAGGCAAGGCACGGTTTGGGGAGGCAAAGCTAATGCACGACAACGCAAGGCTAGGCAGTGCACGGCTAGGCAAGGAAAGAGTAACGGAAGGAAAGGAAGGCAAGGCAAAGCAAGGCAAGGCAAGTGTAACAAAAGGCAAGGCACGGCAAGGGGAAACAAGGCTAATGCACGACAACGCACGGCTAGGCAATGCACGGCCAGGAAAGGAAAGGGTAACGCAAGGCAAGGCACGGTGAGGCAAGGCAAGGCAAATGCACGAGAACGCACGGCTAGGCAATGCACGGCAAGGCAAGGAAAGGGTATCGCAAGGCAAGGCACGGTCAGGCGAGGCAAGGCTAAGGCACGACAACGCAAGGCTAGGCAATGAACGGAAGGCAAGCAAAGAGTAACGGAAGGCAAGGAAGGCAAGGGAAAGCAAGGGAAGGCAAGGGCAACTAAAGGAACGGCACGGTAAGGGGAAACAAAGCTAAGGCAGGACAATGCAGGGCTAGGCAATGCACGGCAAGGCAAGGAAAGGGTAACGCAAGGCAAAGCACGGTGAGGCAAGACAAGGCAAAAGCACGACAACGCACGGCTAGGCAATGCACGGCAAGGCAAGGAAAGGGTAACTCAAGGCAAGGCACGGTCAGGCGAGGCAAGGCTAAGGCACGACAACGCAAGGCTAGGCAATGCACGGAAGGCAAGCAAAGAGTAACGGAAGGCAAGGAAGGCAAGGGAAAGCAGGGGAAGGCAAGGGTAACGAAAGGAACGGCACGGTAAGGGGAAACAAGGCTAAGGCACGACAACACAGGGCTAGGCAATGCAGGGCAAGGCAAGGAAAGGGTAACGCAAATCAAGGCACGGTTTGGGGAGGAAGGCGAATGCACGACAACGCAAGGCTAGGCAATGCACGGAAGGCAAGCAAAGAGTAACGGAAGGCAAGGAAGGCAAGGGAAAGCAAGGCAAGGCAAGGGTAACGGAAGGAACGGCACGGCAAGGGGAAACAAGGCTAAGGTACGGCAACGCACGGCTAGGCAATGCACGGCAAGGCAAGGAAAGGGTAACGCAAGGCAAGGCACGGTGAGGCAAGGCAAGGCTGATGCACGACAACGCACGGCTAGGCAATGCACGGCAAGGCACGGAAAGGGTAACGCAAGGCAAGGCACGGTCAGGCGAGGCAAGGCTAAGGCACGACAACGCAAGGGTAGGCAATGCACGGCAAGGCAAGGAAAGGGTAACGCAAGGCAAGGCACGGTAAGGCGCGGCAAGGCTAAGGAAAGACAACGCAAGTCTAGGCAATAAACAGAAGGCAAGCAAAGAGTAACGGAAGGCAAGGAAGGCAAGGGAAAGCAGGGGAAGGCAAGGGTAACGGAAGGAACGGCACGGTAAGGGGAAACAAGGCTAAGCCACGACAACGCAGGGCTAGCCAATGCACGGCAAGGAAAGGAAAGGGTAACGCAAGGCAAGGCACCGTTACGCGAGGCAAGGCTAAGGCACGACAACGCAAGGCTAGGCAATGCACGGAAGGCAAGCAAAGAGTAACGGAAGGCAAGGAAGGCAAGGGAAAGCAAGGCAAGGCAAGGGTAACGGAAGGAACGGCACGGCAAGGGGAAACAAGGCTAAGGCACGGCAACGCACGGCTAGGCAATGCACGGCAAGGCAAGGAAAGGGTAACGCAAGGCAAGGCACTGTCAGGCGAGGCAAGGCTAAGACACGACAACGCAAGGCTAGGCAATGCACGGAAGGAAAGCAAAGAGTAACGGAAGGCAATGAAAGTAAGGGAAAGCAAAGCAAGGTAAGGGTAACGCAAGGCAAGGCACGGTAAGGCAAGACAAGGGTAATGCACGACAACGCACGGCTAGGCAATTCACGGCAAGGCAAGGAAAGGGTAACGCAAGGCAAGGCACGGTCAGGCGAGGCAAGGCTAAGGCACGACAACGCAAGGCTAGGCAATGCACGGAAGGCAAGCAAAGAGGAACGGAAGGCAAGGAAGGCTAGGGAAAGCAGGGAAAGGCAAGGGTAACGGAAGGAACGGCACGGTAAGGGCAAACAAGACTAAGGCACGACAACACAGGGCTAGGCAATGCAGGGCAAGGCAAGGAAATGGTAACGCAAGGCAAGGCACGGTTTGGGGAGGCAAAGCTAATGCACGACAACGCAAGGCTAGGCAGTGCACGGCTAGGCAAGGAAAGAGTAACGGAAGAAAAGGAAGGCAAGGCAAAGCAAGGCAAGGCAAGTGTAACAAAAGGCAAGGCACGGCAAGGGGAAACAAGGCTAAGGAACGGCAACGCACGGCTACGCAATGCACGGCCAGGCAAGGAAAGGGTAACGCAAGGCAAGGCACGGTAAGGCAAGACAAGGCTAATGCACGACAACGCACGGCTAGGCAATGCACGGCCAGGCAAGGAAAGGGTAACGCAAGGCAAGGCACGGTGAGGCAAGGCAAGGCAAATGCACGACAACGCACGGCTAGGCAATGCACGGCAAGGCAAGGAAAGGGTAACGCAAGGCAAGGCACGGTCAGGCGAGGCAAGGCTAAGGCACGACAACGCAAGGCTAGGCAATGAACGGAAGGCAAGCAAAGAGTAACGGAAGGCAAGGAAGGCAAGGGAAACGGAAGGAACGGCACGGTAAGGGCAAACAAGACTAAGGCACGACAACACAGGGCTAGGCAATGCAGGGCAAGGCAAGGAAATGGTAACGCAAGGCAAGGCACGGTTTGGGGAGGCAAAGCTAATGCACGACAACGCAAGGCTAGGCAGTGCACGGCTAGGCAAGGAAAGAGTAACGGAAGGAAAGGAAGGCAAGGCAAAGCAACGCAAGGCAAGTGTAACAAAAGGCAAGGCACGGCAAGGGGAAACAAGGCTAAGGAACGGCAACGCAGGGCTATGCAATGCACGGCCAGGCAAGGAAAGGGTAATGCAAGGCAAGGCACGGTAAGGCAAGACAAGGCTAATGCACGACAATGCACCGCTAGGCAATGCACGGCCAGGCAAGGAAAGGGTAACGCAAGGCAAGGTACGGTGAGGCAAGGCAAGGCAAATGCACGACAACGCACGGCTAGGCAATGCACGGCAAGGCAAGGAAAGGGTAACGCAAGGCAAGGCACGGTCAGGCGAGGCAAGGCTAAGGCACGACAACGCAAGGCTAGGCAATGAACGGAAGGCAAGCAAAGAGTAACGGAAGGCAAGGAAGGCAAGGGAAAGCAAGGGAAGGCAAGGGCAACGAAAGGAACGGCACGGTAAGGGGAAACAAAGCTAAGGCACGACAATGCAGGGCTAGGCAATGCACGGCAAGGCAAGGAAAGGGTAACGCAAGGCAAAGCACGGTGAGGCAAGACAAGGCAAATGCACGACAACGCACGGCTAGGCAATGCACGGCAAGGCAAGGAAAGGGTAACTCAAGGCAAGGCACGGTCAGGCGAGGCAAGGCTAAGGCACGACAACGCAAGGCTAGGCAATGCACGGAAGGCAAGCAAAGAGTAACGGAAGGCAAGGAAGGCAAGGGAAAGCAGGGGAAGGCAAGGGTAACGAAAGGAACGGCACGGTAAGGGGAAACAAGGCTAAGGCACGACAACACACGGCTAGGCAATGCAGGGCAAGGCAAGGAAAGGGTAACGCAAGGCAAGGCACGGTTTGGGGAGGAAGGCGAATGCACGACAACGCAAGGCTAGGCAATGCACGGAAGGCAAGGAAAGGGTAACGCAAGGCAAGGCACGGTCAGGCGAGGCAAGGCTAAGGCACGACAACGCACGGCTAGGCAATGCACGGCAAGGCAAGGAAAGGGTAAGGCAAGGCAAGGCACGGTCAGGCGAGGCAAGGCTAAGGCACGACAACGCAAGGCTAGGCAATGCACGGCAAGGCAAGGAAAGGGTAACGCAAGGCAAGGCACGGTAAGGCGCGGCAAGGCTAAGGCACGACAACGCAAGGCTAGGCAATAAACGGAAGGCAAGCAAAGAGTAACGGAAGGCAAGGAAGGCAAGGGAAAGCAGGGGAAGGCAAGGGTAACGGAAGGAACGGCACGGAAAGGGGAAACAAGGCTAAGGCACGACAACGCAGGGCTAGCCAATGCACGGCAAGGAAAGGAAAAGGTAACGCAAGGCAAGGCACCGTTACGCGAGGCAAGGCTAAGGCACGACAACGCAAGGCTAGGCAATGCACGGAAGGCAAGCAAAGAGTAACGGAAGGAAAGGAAGGCAAGGGAAAGCAAGGCAAGGCAAGGGTAACGGAAGGAACGGCACGGCAAGGGGAAACAAGGCTAAGGCACGGCAACGCACGGCTAGGCAATGCACGGCAAGGCAAGGAAAGGGTAACGCAAGGCAAGGCACTGTCAGGCGAGGCAAGGCTAAGGCACGACAACGCAAGGCTAGGCAATGCACGGAAGGAAAGCAAAGAGTAACGGAAGGCAATGAAAGGAAGGGAAAGCAAGGCAAGGTAAGGGTAACGCAAGGCAAGGCACGGTGAGGCAAGGCAAGGCTGATGCACGACAACGCACGGCTAGGCAATTCACGGCAAGGCAAGGAAAGGGTAACGCAAGGCAAGGCACGGTCAGGCGAGGCAAGGCTAAGGCACGACAACGCAAGGCTAGGCAATGCACGGAAGGCAAGCAAAGAGGAACGGAAGGCAAGGAAGGCTAGGGAAAGCAGGGAAAGGCAAGGGTAACGGAAGGAA
Organism: Macrotis lagotis; assembly: GCF_037893015.1. Classification (NCBI taxonomy): domain Eukaryota; kingdom Metazoa; phylum Chordata; class Mammalia; order Peramelemorphia; family Peramelidae; genus Macrotis; species Macrotis lagotis. The sequence continues at coordinate 202,645 of NW_027422232.1, forward strand.
CGGCACGGTAAGGGCAAACAAGACTAAGGCACGACAACACAGGGCTAGGCAATGCAGGGCAAGGCAAGGAAAGGGTAACGCAAGGCAAGGCACCGTTACGCGAGGCAAGGCTAAGGCACGACAACGCAAGGCTAGGCAATGCACGGAAGGCAAGCAAAGAGTAACGGAAGGCAAGGAAGGCAAGGGAAAGCAAGGCAAGGCAAGGGTAACGGAAGGAACGGCACGGCAAGGGGAAACAAGGCTAAGGCACGGCAACGCACGGCTAGGCAATGCACGGCAAGGCAAGGAAAGGGTAACGCAAGGCAAGGCACGGTCAGGCGAGGCAAGGCTAAGGCACGACAACGCAAGGCTAGGCAATGCACGGAAGGCAAGCAAAGAGTAACGGAAGGCAAGGAAGGCAAGGGAAAGCAAGGCAAGGCAAGGGTAACAGAAGGAATGGCACGGCAAGGGGAAACAAGGCTAAGGCATGGCAACGCACGGCTAGGCAATGCACGGCAAGGCAAGGAAAGGGTAACGCAAGGCAAGGCACGGTGAGGCAAGGCAAGGCTGATGCACGACAACGCACGGCTAGGCAATGCACGGCAAGGCAAGGAAAGGGTAACGCAAGGCAAGGCACGGTCAGGCGAGGCAAGGCTAAGGCACGACAACGCAAGGCTAGGCAATGCACGGCAAGGCAAGGAAAGGGTAACGCAAGGGAAGGCACCGTTACGCGAGGCAAGGCTAAGGCACGACAACGCAAGGCTAGGCAATGCACGGCCAGGCAAGGAAAGGGTAACGCAAGGCAAGGCACGGTGAGGCAAGGCAAGGCAAATGCACGACAACGCACGGCTAGGCAATGCACGGCAAGGCAAGGAAAGGGTAACGGAAGGCAAGGAAGGCAAGGGAAAGCAAGGCAAGGCAAGGGTAAGGGAAGGAACGGCACGGTAAGGGGAAACAAGGCTAAGGCACGACAACGCAGGGCTAGCCAATGCACGGCAAGGAAAGGAAAGGGTAACGCAAGGCAAGGCACCGTTACGCGAGGCAAGGCTAAGGCACGACAACGCAAGGCTAGGCAATGCACGGAAGGCAAGCAAAGAGTAACGGAAGGCAAGGAAGGCAAGGGAAAGCAAGGCAAGGCAAGGGTAACGGAAGGAACGGCACGGCAAGGGGAAACAAGGCTAATGCACGACAACGCACGGCTAGGCAATACACGGCAAGGCAAGGACAGGGTAACGCAAGGCAAGGCATGGTCAGGCGAAGCAAGGCTAAGGCACGACAACGCAAGGCTAGGCAATGCACGGAAGGCAAGCAAAGAGTAACGGAAGGCGGAAGGCAATGAAAGTAAGGGAAAGCAAAGCAAGGTAAGGGTAACGCAAGGCAAGGCACGGTGAGGCAAGGCAAGGCTGATGCACGACAACGCACGGCTAGGCAATTCACGGCAAGGCAAGGAAAGGGTAACGCAAGGCAAGGCACGGTAAGGCGCGGCAAGGCTAAGGCACGACAACGCAAGGCTAGGCAATGCACGGAAGGCAAGCAAAGAGTAACGGAAGGCAAGGAAGGCAAGGGAAAGCAAGGCAAGGCAAGGATAACGGAAGGAACGGCACGGAAAGGGGAAACAAGGCTAAGGCACGACAACGCAGGGCTAGGCAATGCACGGCCAGGCAAGGAAAGGGTAACGCAAGGCAAGGCACCGTTACGCGAGGCAAGGCTAAGGCACGACAACGCAAGGCTAGGCAATGCACGGAAGGCAAGCAAAGAGTAACGGAAGGCAAGGAAGGCAAGGGAAAGCAAGGCAAGGCAAGGGTAACGGAAGGAACGGCACGGCAAGGGGAAACAAGGCTAAGGCACGGCAACGCACGGCTAGGCAATGCACGGCAAGGCAAGGAAAGGGTAACGCAAGGCAAGGCACTGTCAGGCGAGGCAAGGCTAAGGCACGACAACGCAAGGCTAGGCAATGCACGGAAGGAAAGCAAAGAGTAACGGAAGGCAATGAAAGGAAGGGAAAGCAAGGCAAGGTAAGGGTAACGCAAGGCAAGGCACGGTGAGGCAAGGCAAGGCTGATGCACGACAACGCACGGCTAGGCAATTCACGGCAAGGCAAGGAAAGGGTAACGCAAGGCAAGGCACGGTCAGGCGAGGCAAGGCTAAGGCACGACAACGCAAGGCTAGGCAATGCACGGAAGGCAAGCAAAGAGGAACGGAAGGCAAGGAAGGCTAGGGAAAGCAGGGAAAGGCAAGGGTAACGGAAGGAACGGCACGGTAAGGGCAAACAAGTCTAAGGCACGACAACACAGGGCTAGGCAATGCAGGGCAAGGCAAGGAAAGGGTAACGCAAGGCAAGGCACGGTTTGGCGAGGCAAGGCTAAGGCACGACAACGCAAGGCTAGGCAATGCACGGAAGGCAAGCAAAGAGTAACGGAAGGCAAGGAAGGCAAGGGAAATCAAGGCAAGGCAAGGGTAACGGAAGGAACGGCACGGCAAGGGGAAACAAGGCTAAGGCACGACAACGCACGGCTAGGCAATGCACGGCAAGGCAAGGAAAGGGTAACGCAAGGCAAGGCACGGTCAGCCGAGGCAAGGCTAAGGCACGACAACGCAAGGCTAGGCAATGCACGGAAGGCAAGCAAAGAGTAACGGAAGGCAAGGAAGGCAAGGGAAAGCAAGGCAAGGCAAGGGTAACAGAAGGAACGGCACGGCAAGGGGAAACAAGGCTAAGGCACGGCAACGCACGGCTAGGCAATGCACGGCAAGGCAAGGAAAGGGTAACGCAAGGCAAGGCACGGTGAGGCAAGGCAAGGCTGATGCACGACAACGCACGGCTAGGCAATGCACGGCAAGGCAAGGAAAGGGTAACGCAAGGCAAGGCACGGTCAGGCGAGGCAAGGCTAAGGCACGACAACGCAAGGCTAGGCAATGCACGGCAAGGCAAGGAAAGGGTAACGCAAGGGAAGGCACCGTTACGCGAGGCAAGGCTAAGGCACGACAACGCAAGGCTAGGCAATGCACGGCCAGGCAAGGAAAGGGTAACGCAAGGCAAGGCACGGTGAGGCAAGGCAAGGCAAATGCACGACAACGCACGGCTAGGCAATGCACGGCAAGGCAAGGAAAGGGTAACGGAAGGCAAGGAAGGCAAGGGAAAGCAAGGCAAGGCAAGGGTAACGGAAGGAACGGCACGGTAAGGGGAAACAAGGCTAAGGCACGACAACGCAGGGCTAGCCAATGCACGGCAAGGAAAGGAAAGGGTAACGCAAGGCAAGGCACCGTTACGCGAGGCAAGGCTAAGGCACGACAACGCAAGGCTAGGCAATGCACGGAAGGCAAGCAAAGAGTAACGGAAGGCAAGGAAGGCAAGGGAAAGCAAGGCAAGGCAAGGGTAACGGAAGGAACGGCACGGCAAGGGGAAACAAGGCTAAGGCACGGCAACGCACGGCTAGGCAATACACGGCAAGGCAAGGAAAGGGTAACGCAAGGCAAGGCACGGTCAGGCGAGGCAAGGCTAAGGCACGACAACGCAAGGCTAGGCAATGCACGGAAGGCAAGCAAAGAATAACGGAAGGCAAGGAAGGCTAGGGAAAGCAGGGAAAGGCAAGGGTAACGGAAGGAACGGCACGGTAAGGGCAAACAAGACTAAGGCACGACAACACAGGGCTAGGCAATGCAGGGCAAGGCAAGGAAATGGTAACGCAAGGCAAGGCACGGTTTGGGGAGGCAAAGCTAATGCACGACAACGCAAGGCTAGGCAGTGCACGGCTAGGCAAGGAAAGAGTAACGGAAGGAAAGGAAGGCAAGGCAAAGCAAGGCAAGGCAAGTGTAACAAAAGGCAAGGCACGGCAAGGGGAAACAAGGCTAAGGAACGGCAACGCACGGCTATGCAATGCACGGCCAGGCAAGGAAAGGGTAACGCAAGGCAAGGCACGGTAAGGCAAGACAAGGCTAATGCACGACAACGCAAGGCTAGGCAATGCACGGCAAGGCAAGGAAAGGGTAACGCAAGGCAAGGCACGGTCAGGCGAGGCAAGGCTAAGGCACGACAACGCAAGGCTAGGCAATGAACGGAAGGCAAGCAAAGAGTAACGGAAGTCAAGGAAGGCAAGGGAAAGCAAGGGAAGGCAAGGGCAACGAAAGGAACGGCACGGTAAGGGGAAACAAAGCTAAGGCACGACAATGCAGGGCTAGGCAATGCACGGCAAGGCAAGGGAAGGGTAACGCAAGGCAAAGCACGGTGAGGCAAGACAAGGCAAATGCACGATAACACACGGCTTGGCAATGCACGGCAAGGCAAGGAAAGGGTAACTCAAGGCAAGGCACGGTCAGGCGAGGCAAGGCTAAGGCACGACAACGCAAGGCTAGACAATGCACGGAAGGCAAGCAAAGAGTAACGGAAGGCAAGGAAGGCAAGGGAAAGCAGGGGAAGGCAAGGGTAACGGAAGGAACGGCACGGTACGGGGAAACAAGGCTAAGGCACGACAACGCAGGGCTAGCCAATGCACGGCAAGGAAAGGAAAGGGTAACGCAAGGCAAGGCACCGTTACGCGAGGCAAGGCTAAGGCACGACAACGCAAGGCTAGGCAATGCACGGAAGGCAAGCAAAGAGTAACGGAAGGCAAGGAAGGCAAGGGAAAGCAAGGCAAGGCAAGGGTAACGGAAGGAACGGCACGGCAAGGGGAAACAAGGCTAAGGCACGGCAATGCACGGCTAGGCACTGCACGGCAAGGCAAGGAAAGGGTAACTCAAGGCAAGGCACGGTCAGGCGAGGCAAGGCTAAGGCACGACAACGCAAGGCTAGGCAATGCACGGAAGGCAAGCAAAGAGTAACGGAAGGCAAGGAAGGCAAGGGAAAGCAGGGGAAGGCAAGGGTAACGGAAGGAACGGCACGGTACGGGGAAACAAGGCTAAGGCACGACAACGCAGGGCTAGCCAATGCACGGCAAGGAAAGGAAAGGGTAACGCAAGGCAAGTCACCGTTACGCGAGGCAAGGCTAAGGCACGACAACGCAAGGCTAGGCAATGCACGGAAGGCAAGCAAAGAGTAACGGAAGGCAAGGAAGGCAAGGGAAAGCAAGGCAAGGCAAGGGTAACGGAAGGAACGGCACGGCAAGGAGAAACAAGGCTAAGGCACGGCAACGCACGGCTAGGCAATGCACGGCAAGGCAAGGAAAGGGTAACGCAAGGCAAGGCACTGTCAGGCGAGGCAAGGCTAAGGCACGACAACGCAAGGCTAGGCAATGCACGGAAGGCAAGCAAAGAGGAACGGAAGGCAAGGAAGGCTAGGGAATGCAGGGAAAGGCAAGGGTAACGGAAGGAACGGCACGGTAAGGGCAAACAAGACTAAGGCACGACAACACAGGGCTAGGCAATGCAGGGCAAGGCAAGGAAATGGTAACGCAAGGCAAGGCACGGTTTGGGGAGGCAAAGCTAATGCACGACAACGCAAGGCTAGGCAGTGCACGGCTAGGCAAGGAAAGAGTAACGGAAGGAAAGGAAGGCAAGGCAAAGCAAGGCAAGGCAAGTGTAACAAAAGGCAAGGCACGGCAAGGGGAAACAAGGCTAATGCACGACAACGCACGGCTAGGCAATGCACGGCCAGGAAAGGAAAGGGTAACGCAAGGCAAGGCACGGTGAGGCAAGGCAAGGCAAATGCACGAGAACGCACGGCTAGGCAATGCACGGCAAGGCAAGGAAAGGGTATCGCAAGGCAAGGCACGGTCAGGCGAGGCAAGGCTAAGGCACGACAACGCAAGGCTAGGCAATGAACGGAAGGCAAGCAAAGAGTAACGGAAGGCAAGGAAGGCAAGGGAAAGCAAGGGAAGGCAAGGGCAACTAAAGGAACGGCACGGTAAGGGGAAACAAAGCTAAGGCAGGACAATGCAGGGCTAGGCAATGCACGGCAAGGCAAGGAAAGGGTAACGCAAGGCAAAGCACGGTGAGGCAAGACAAGGCAAAAGCACGACAACGCACGGCTAGGCAATGCACGGCAAGGCAAGGAAAGGGTAACTCAAGGCAAGGCACGGTCAGGCGAGGCAAGGCTAAGGCACGACAACGCAAGGCTAGGCAATGCACGGAAGGCAAGCAAAGAGTAACGGAAGGCAAGGAAGGCAAGGGAAAGCAGGGGAAGGCAAGGGTAACGAAAGGAACGGCACGGTAAGGGGAAACAAGGCTAAGGCACGACAACACAGGGCTAGGCAATGCAGGGCAAGGCAAGGAAAGGGTAACGCAAATCAAGGCACGGTTTGGGGAGGAAGGCGAATGCACGACAACGCAAGGCTAGGCAATGCACGGAAGGCAAGCAAAGAGTAACGGAAGGCAAGGAAGGCAAGGGAAAGCAAGGCAAGGCAAGGGTAACAGAAGGAACGGCACGGCAAGGGGAAACAAGGCTAAGGTACGGCAACGCACGGGTAGGCAATGCACGGCAAGGCAAGGAAAGGGTAACGCAAGGCAAGGCACGGTGAGGCAAGGCAAGGCTGATGCACGACAACGCACGGCTAGGCAATGCACGGCAAGGCACGGAAAGGGTAACGCAAGGCAAGGCACGGTCAGGCGAGGCAAGGCTAAGGCACGACAACGCAAGGGTAGGCAATGCACGGCAAGGCAAGGAAAGGGTAACGCAAGGCAAGGCACGGTAAGGCGCGGCAAGGCTAAGGCACGACAACGCAAGGCTAGGCAATAAACAGAAGGCAAGCAAAGAGTAACGGAAGGCAAGGAAGGCAAGGGAAAGCAGGGGAAGGCAAGGGTAACGGAAGGAACGGCACGGTAAGGGGAAACAAGGCTAAGCCACGACAACGCAGGGCTAGCCAATGCACGGCAAGGAAAGGAAAGGGTAACGCAAGGCAAGGCACCGTTACGCGAGGCAAGGCTAAGGCACGACAACGCAAGGCTAGGCAATGCACGGAAGGCAAGCAAAGAGTAACGGAAGGCAAGGAAGGCAAGGGAAAGCAAGGCAAGGCAAGGGTAACGGAAGGAACGGCACGGCAAGGGGAAACAAGGCTAAGGCACGGCAACGCACGGCTAGGCAATGCACGGCAAGGCAAGGAAAGGGTAACGCAAGGCAAGGCACTGTCAGGCGAGGCAAGGCTAAGACACGACAACGCAAGGCTATGCAATGCACGGAAGGAAAGCAAAGAGTAACGGAAGGCAATGAAAGTAAGGGAAAGCAAAGCAAGGTAAGGGTAACGCAAGGCAAGGCACGGTAAGGCAAGACAAGGGTAATGCACGACAACGCACGGCTAGGCAATTCACGGCAAGGCAAGGAAAGGGTAACGCAAGGCAAGGCACGGTCAGGCGAGGCAAGGCTAAGGCACGACAACGCAAGGCTAGGCAATGCACGGAAGGCAAGCAAAGAGGAACGGAAGGCAAGGAAGGCTAGGGAAAGCAGGGAAAGGCAAGGGTAACGGAAGGAACGGCACGGTAAGGGCAAACAAGACTAAGGCACGACAACACAGGGCTAGGCAATGCAGGGCAAGGCAAGGAAATGGTAACGCAAGGCAAGGCACGGTTTGGGGAGGCAAAGCTAATGCACGACAACGCAAGGCTAGGCAGTGCACGGCTAGGCAAGGAAAGAGTAACGGAAGAAAAGGAAGGCAAGGCAAAGCAAGGCAAGGCAAGTGTAACAAAAGGCAAGGCACGGCAAGGGGAAACAAGGCTAAGGAACGGCAACGCACGGCTACGCAATGCACAGCCAGGCAAGGAAAGGGTAACGCAAGGCAAGGCACGGTAAGGCAAGACAAGGCTAATGCACGACAACGCACGGCTAGGCAATGCACGGCCAGGCAAGGAAAGGGTAACGCAAGGCAAGGCACGGTGAGGCAAGGCAAGGCAAATGCACGACAACGCACGGCTAGGCAATGCACGGCAAGGCAAGGAAAGGGTAACGCAAGGCAAGGCACGGTCAGGCGAGGCAAGGCTAAGGCACGACAACGCAAGGCTAGGCAATGAACGGAAGGCAAGCAAAGAATAACGGAAGGCAAGGAAGGCTAGGGAAAGCAGGGAAAGGCAAGGGAAACGGAAGGAACGGCACGGTAAGGGCAAACAAGACTAAGGCACGACAACACAGGGCTAGGCAATGCAGGGCAAGGCAAGGAAATGGTAACGCAAGGCAAGGCACGGTTTGGGGAGGCAAAGCTAATGCACGACAACGCAAGGCTAGGCAGTGCACGGCTAGGCAAGGAAAGAGTAACGGAAGGAAAGGAAGGCAAGGCAAAGCAACGCAAGGCAAGTGTAACAAAAGGCAAGGCACGGCAAGGGGAAACAAGGCTAAGGAACGGCAACGCAGGGCTATGCAATGCACGGCCAGGCAAGGAAAGGGTAATGCAAGGCAAGGCACGGTAAGGCAAGACAAGGCTAATGCACGACAATGCACCGCTAGGCAATGCACGGCCAGGCAAGGAAAGGGTAACGCAAGGCAAGGTACGGTGAGGCAAGGCAAGGCAAATGCACGACAACGCACGGCTAGGCAATGCACGGCAAGGCAAGGAAAGGGTAACGCAAGGCAAGGCACGGTCAGGCGAGGCAAGGCTAAGGCACGACAACGCAAGGCTAGGCAATGAACGGAAGGCAAGCAAAGAGTAACGGAAGGCAAGGAAGGCAAGGGAAAGCAAGGGAAGGCAAGGGCAACGAAAGGAACGGCACGGTAAGGGGAAACAAAGCTAAGGCACGACAATGCAGGGCTAGGCAATGCACGGCAAGGCAAGGAAAGGGTAACGCAAGGCAAAGCACGGTGAGGCAAGACAAGGCAAATGCACGACAACGCACGGCTAGGCAATGCACGGCAAGGCAAGGAAAGGGTAACTCAAGGCAAGGCACGGTCAGGCGAGGCAAGGCTAAGGCACGACAACGCAAGGCTAGGCAATGCACGGAAGGCAAGCAAAGAGTAACGGAAGGCAAGGAAGGCAAGGGAAAGCAGGGGAAGGCAAGGGTAACGAAAGGAACGGCACGGTAAGGGGAAACAAGGCTAAGGCACGACAACACACGGCTAGGCAATGCACGGCAAGGCAAGGAAAGGGTAACGCAAGGCAAGGCACGGTTTGGGGAGGAAGGCGAATGCACGACAACGCAAGGCTAGGCAATGCACGGAAGGCAAGGAAAGGGTAACGCAAGGCAAGGCACGGTGAGGCAAGGCAAGGCTGATGCACGACAACGCACGGCTAGGCAATGCACGGCAAGGCAAGGAAAGGGTAACGCAAGGCAAGGCACGGTCAGGCGAGGCAAGGCTAAGGCACGACAACGCAAGGCTAGGCAATGCACGGCAAGGCAAGGAAAGGGTAACGCAAGGCAAGGCACGGTAAGGCGCGGCAAGGCTAAGGCACGACAACGCAAGGCTAGGCAATAAACGGAAGGCAAGCAAAGAGTAACGGAAGGCAAGGAAGGCAAGGGAAAGCAGGGGAAGGCAAGGGTAACGGAAGGAACGGCACGGAAAGGGGAAACAAGGCTAAGGCACGACAACGCAGGGCTAGCCAATGCACGGCAAGGAAAGGAAAAGGTAACGCATGGCAAGGCACCGTTACGCGAGGCAAGGCTAAGGCACGACAACGCAAGGCTAGGCAATGCACGGAAGGCAAGCAAAGAGTAACGGAAGGAAAGGAAGGCAAGGGAAAGCAAGGCAAGGCAAGGGTAACGGAAGGAACGGCACGGCAAGGGGAAACAAGGCTAAGGCACGGCAACGCACGGCTAGGCAATGCACGGCAAGGCAAGGAAAGGGTAACGCAAGGCAAGGCACTGTCAGGCGAGGCAAGGCTAAGGCACGACAACGCAAGGCTAGGCAATGCACGGAAGGAAAGCAAAGAGTAACGGAAGGCAATGAAAGGAAGGGAAAGCAAGGCAAGGTAAGGGTAACGCAAGGCAAGGCACGGTGAGGCAAGGCAAGGCTGATGCACGACAACGCACGGCTAGGCAATTCACGGCAAGGCAAGGAAAGGGTAACGCAAGGCAAGGCACGGTCAGGCGAGGCAAGGCTAAGGCACGACAACGCAAGGCTAGGCAATGCACGGAAGGCAAGCAAAGAGGAACGGAAGGCAAGGAAGGCTAGGGAAAGCAGGGAAAGGCAAGGGTAACGGAAGGAACGGCACGGTAAGGGCAAACAAGTCTAAGGCACGACAACGCAGGGCTAGCCAATGCACGGCAAGGAAAGGAAAGGGTAACGCAAGGCAAGGCACCGTTACGCGAGGCAAGGCTAAGGCACGACAACGCAAGGCTAGGCAATGCACGGAAGGCAAGCAAAGAGTAACGGAAGGCAAGGAAGGCAAGGGAAAGCAAGGCAAGGCAAGGGTAACGGAAGGAACGGCACGGCAAGGGGAAACAAGGCTAAGGCACGGCAACGCACGGCTAGGCAATGCACGGCAAGGCAAGGAAAGGGTAACGCAAGGCAAGGCACGGTCAGGCGAGGCAAGGCTAAGGCACGACAACGCAAGGCTAGGCAATGCACGGAAGGCAAGCAAAGAGTAACGGAAGGCAAGGAAGGCAAGGGAAAGCAAGGCAAGGCAAGGGTAACAGAAGGAATGGCACGGCAAGGGGAAACAAGGCTAAGGCATGGCAACGCACGGCTAGGCAATGCACGGCAAGGCAAGGAAAGGGTAACGCAAGGCAAGGCACGGTGAGGCAAGGCAAGGCTGATGCACGACAACGCACGGCTAGGCAATGCACGGCAAGGCAAGGAAAGGGTAACGCAAGGCAAGGCACGGTCAGGCGAGGCAAGGCTAAGGCACGACAACGCAAGGCTAGGCAATGCACGGCAAGGCAAGGAAAGGGTAACGCAAGGGAAGGCACCGTTACGCGAGGCAAGGCTAAGGCACGACAACGCAAGGCTAGGCAATGCACGGCCAGGCAAGGAAAGGGTAACGCAAGGCAAGGCACGGTGAGGCAAGGCAAGGCAAATGCACGACAACGCACGGCTAGGCAATGCACGGCAAGGCAAGGAAAGGGTAACGGAAGGCAAGGAAGGCAAGGGAAAGCAAGGCAAGGCAAGGGTAAGGGAAGGAACGGCACGGTAAGGGGAAACAAGGCTAAGGCACGACAACGCAGGGCTAGCCAATGCACGGCAAGGAAAGGAAAGGGTAACGCAAGGCAAGGCACCGTTACGCGAGGCAAGGCTAAGGCACGACAACGCAAGGCTAGGCAATGCACGGAAGGCAAGCAAAGAGTAACGGAAGGCAAGGAAGGCAAGGGAAAGCAAGGCAAGGCAAGGGTAACGGAAGGAACGGCACGGCAAGGGGAAACAAGGCTAAGGCAAGGCAACGCACGGCTAGGCAATACACGGCAAGGCAAGGAAAGGGTAACGCAAGGCAAGGCACTGTCAGGCGAGGCAAGGCTAAGGCACGACAACGCAAGGCTAGGCAATGCACGGAAGGAAAGCAAAGAGTAACGGAAGGCAATGAAAGTAAGGGAAAGCAAAGCAAGGTAAGGGTAACGCAAGGCAAGGCACGGTGAGGCAAGGCAAGGCTGATGCACGACAACGCACGGCTAGGCAATTCACGGCAAGGCAAGGAAAGGGTAACGCAAGGCAAGGCACGGTCAGGCGAGGCAAGGCTAAGGCACGACAACGCAAGGCTAGGCAATGCACGGAAGGCAAGCAAAGAGGAACGGAAGGCAAGGAAGGCTAGGGAAAGCAGGGAAAGGCAAGGGTAACGGAAGGAACGGCACGGTAAGGGCAAACAAGACTAAGGCACGACAACGCACGGCTAGCCAATGCACGGCAAGGAAAGGAAAGGGTAACGCAAGGCAAGGCACCGTTACGCGAGGCAAGGCTAAGGCACGACAACGCAAGGCTAGGCAATGCACGGAAGGCAAGCAAAGAGTAACGGAAGGCAAGGAAGGCAAGGGAAAGCAAGGCAAGGCAAGGGTAACGGAAGGAACGGCACGGCAAGGGGAAACAAGGCTAAGGCACGGCAACGCACGGCTAGGCAATGCACGGCAAGGCAAGGCAAGGGTAACGCAAGGCAAGGCACGGTCAGGCGAGGCAAGGCTAAGGCACGACAACGCAAGGCTAGGCAATGCACGGAAGGCAAGCAAAGAGTAACGGAAGGCAAGGAAGGCAAGGGAAAGCAAGGCAAGGCAGGGGTAACGGAAGGAATGGCACGGCAAGGGGAAACAAGGCTAAGGCATGGCAACGCACGGCTAGGCAATGCACGGCAAGGCAAGGAAAGGGTAACGCAAGGCAAGGCACGGTGAGGCAAGGCAAGGCTGATGCACGACAACGCACGGCTAGGCAATGCACGGCAAGGCAAGGAAAGGGTAACGCAAGGCAAGGCACGGTCAGGCGAGGCAAGGCTAAGGCACGACAACGCAAGGCTAGGCAATGCACGGCAAGGCAAGGAAAGGGTAACGCAAGGGAAGGCACCGTTACGCGAGGCAAGGCTAAGGCACGACAACGCAAGGCTAGGCAATGCACGGCCAGGCAAGGAAAGGGTAACGCAAGGCAAGGCACGGTGAGGCAAGGCAAGGCAAATGCACGACAACGCACGGCTAGGCAATGCACGGCAAGGCAAGGAAAGGGTAACGGAAGGCAAGGAAGGCAAGGGAAAGCAAGGCAAGGCAAGGGTAAGGGAAGGAACGGCACGGTAAGGGGAAACAAGGCTAAGGCACGACAACGCAGGGCTAGCCAATGCACGGCAAGGAAAGGAAAGGGTAACGCAAGGCAAGGCACCGTTACGCGAGGCAAGGCTAAGGCACGACAACGCAAGGCTAGGCAATGCACGGAAGGCAAGCAAAGAGTAACGGAAGGCAAGGAAGGCAAGGGAAAGCAAGGCAAGGCAAGGGTAACGGAAGGAACGGCACGGCAAGGGGAAACAAGGCTAAGGCACGGCAACGCACGGCTAGGCAATACACGGCAAGGCAAGGAAAGGGTAACGCAAGGCAAGGCACTGTCAGGCGAGGCAAGGCTAAGGCACGACAACGCAAGGCTAGGCAATGCACGGAAGGAAAGCAAAGAGTAACGGAAGGCAATGAAAGTAAGGGAAAGCAAAGCAAGGTAAGGGTAACGCAAGGCAAGGCACGGTGAGGCAAGGCAAGGCTGATGCACGACAATGCACGGCTAGGCAATGCACGGCCAGGCAAGGAAAGGGTAACGCAAGGCAAGGCACGGTCAGGCGAGGCAAGGCTAAGGCACGACAACGCAAGGCTAGGCAATGCACGGAAGGCAAGCAAAGAGGAACGGAAGGCAAGGAAGGCTAGGGAAAGCAGGAAAAGGCAAGGGTAACGGAAGGAACGGCACGGTAAGGGCAAACAAGACTAAGGCACGACAACTCAGGGCTAGGCAATGCAGGGCAAGGCAAGGAAATGGTAACTCAAGGCAAGGCACGGTTTGGGGAGGCAAAGCTAATGCACGACAACGCAAGGCTAGGCAGTGCACGGCTAGGCAAGGAAAGAGTAACGGGAGGAAAGGAAGGCAAGGCAAAGCAAGGCAAGGCAAGTGTAACAAAAGGCAAGGCACGGCAAGGGGAAACAAGGCTAAGGAACGGCAACGCACGGCTACGCAATGCACGGCCAGGCAAGGAAAGGGTAACGCAAGGCAAGGCACGGTAAGGCAAGACAAGGCTAATGCACGACAATGCACGGCTAGGCAATGCACGGCCAGGCAAGGAAAGGGTAACGCAAGGCAAGGTACGGTGAGGCAAGGCAAGGCAAATGCACGACAACGCACGGCTAGGCAATGCACGGCAAGGCAAGGAAAGGGTAACGCAAGGCAAGGCACGGTCAGGCGAGGCAAGGCTAAGGCACGACAACGCAAGGCTAGGCAATGAACGGAAGGCAAGCAAAGAGTAACGGAAGGCAAGGAAGGCAAGGGAAAGCAAGGGAAGGCAAGGGCAACGAAAGGAACGGCACGGTAAGGGGAAACAAAGCTAAGGCACGACAATGCAGCGCTAGGCAATGCACGGCAAGGCAAGGAAAGGGTAACGCAAGGCAAAGGACGGTGAGGCAAGACAAGGCAAATGCACGACAACGCACGGCTAGGCAATGCACGGCAAGGCAAGGAAAGGGTAACTCAAGGCAAGGCACTGTCAGGCGAGGCAAGGCTAAGGCACGACAACGCAAGGCTAGGCAATGCACGGAAGGAAAGCAAAGAGTAACGGAAGGCAATGAAAGGAAGTGAAAGCAAGGCAAGGTAAGGGTAACGCAAGGCAAGGCACGGTGAGGCAAGGCAAGGCTGATGCACGACAACGCTCGGCTAGGCAATTCACGGCAAGGCAAGGAAAGGGTAACGCACGGCAAGGCACGGTCAGGCGAGGCAAGGCTAAGGCACGACAACGCAAGGCTAGGCAATGCACGGAAGGCAAGCAAAGAGGAACGGAAGGAAAGGAAGGCTAGGGAAAGCAGGGAAAGGCAAGGGTAACGGAAGGAACGGCACGGTAAGGGCAAACAAGACTAAGGCACGACAACGCAGGGCTAGCCAATGCACGGCAAGGAAAGGAAAGGGTAACGCAAGGCAAGGCACCGTTACGCGAGGCAAGGCTAAGGCACGACAACGCAAGGCTAGGCAATGCACGGAAGGCAAGCAAAGAGGAACGGAAGGCAAGGAAGGCTAGGGAATGCAGGGAAAGGCAAGGGTAACGGAAGGAACGGCACGGTAAGGGCAAACAAGACTAAGGCACGACAACACAGGGCTAGGCAATGCAGGGCAAGGCAAGGAAATGGTAACGCAAGGCAAGGCACGGTTTGGGGAGGCAAAGCTAATGCACGACAACGCAAGGCTAGGCAGTGCACGGCTAGGCAAGGAAAGAGTAACGGAAGGAAAGGAAGGCAAGGCAAAGCAAGGCAAGGCAAGTGTAACAAAAGGCAAGGCACGGCAAGGGGAAACAAGGCTAATGCACGACAACGCACGGCTAGGCAATGCACGGCCAGGAAAGGAAAGGGTAACGCAAGGCAAGGCACGGTGAGGCAAGGCAAGGCAAATGCACGACAACGCACGGCTAGGCAATGCACGGCAAGGCAAGGAAAGGGTATCGCAAGGCAAGGCACGGTCAGGCGAGGCAAGGCTAAGGCACGACAACGCAAGGCTAGGCAATGAACGGAAGGCAAGCAAAGAGTAACGGAAGGCAAGGAAGGCAAGGGAAAGCAAGGGAAGGCAAGGGCAACGAAAGGAACGGCACGGTAAGGGGAAACAAAGCTAAGGCAGGACAATGCAGGGCTAGGCAATGCACGGCAAGGAAAGGAAAGGGTAACGCAAGGCAAGGCACCGTTACGCGAGGCAAGGCTAAGGCACGACAACGCAAGGCTAGGCAATGCACGGAAGGCAAGCAAAGAGTAACGGAAGGCAAGGAAGGCAAGGGAAAGCAAGGCAAGGCAAGGGTAACGGAAGGAACGGCACGGCAAGGGGAAACAAGGCTAAGGCACGGCAACGCACGGCTAGGCAATGCACGGCAAGGCAAGGCAAGGGTAACGCAAGGCAAGGCACGGTCAGGCGAGGCAAGGCTAAGGCACGACAACGCAAGGCTAGGCAATGCACGGAAGGCAAGCAAAGAGTAACGGAAGGCAAGGAAGGCAAGGGAAAGCAAGGCAAGGCAGGGGTAACGGAAGGAATGGCACGGCAAGGGGAAACAAGGCTAAGGCATGGCAACGCACGGCTAGGCAATGCACGGCAAGGCAAGGAAAGGGTAACGCAAGGCAAGGCACGGTGAGGCAAGGCAAGGCTGATGCACGACAACGCACGGCTAGGCAATGCACGGCAAGGCAAGGAAAGGGTAACGCAAGGCAAGGCACGGTCAGGCGAGGCAAGGCTAAGGCACGACAACGCAAGGCTAGGCAATGCACGGCAAGGCAAGGAAAGGGTAACGCAAGGGAAGGCACCGTTACGCGAGGCAAGGCTAAGGCACGACAACGCAAGGCTAGGCAATGCACGGCCAGGCAAGGAAAGGGTAACGCAAGGCAAGGCACGGTGAGGCAAGGCAAGGCAAATGCACGACAACGCACGGCTAGGCAATGCACGGCAAGGCAAGGAAAGGGTAACGGAAGGCAAGGAAGGCAAGGGAAAGCAAGGCAAGGCAAGGGTAAGGGAAGGAACGGCACGGTAAGGGGAAACAAGGCTAAGGCACGACAACGCAGGGCTAGCCAATGCACGGCAAGGAAAGGAAAGGGTAACGCAAGGCAAGGCACCGTTACGCGAGGCAAGGCTAAGGCACGACAACGCAAGGCTAGGCAATGCACGGAAGGCAAGCAAAGAGTAACGGAAGGCAAGGAAGGCAAGGGAAAGCAAGGCAAGGCAAGGGTAACGGAAGGAACGGCACGGCAAGGGGAAACAAGGCTAAGGCACGGCAACGCACGGCTAGGCAATACACGGCAAGGCAAGGAAAGGGTAACGCAAGGCAAGGCACTGTCAGGCGAGGCAAGGCTAAGGCACGACAACGCAAGGCTAGGCAATGCACGGAAGGAAAGCAAAGAGTAACGGAAGGCAATGAAAGTAAGGGAAAGCAAAGCAAGGTAAGGGTAACGCAAGGCAAGGCACGGTGAGGCAAGGCAAGGCTGATGCACGACAATGCACGGCTAGGCAATGCACGGCCAGGCAAGGAAAGGGTAACGCAAGGCAAGGCACGGTCAGGCGAGGCAAGGCTAAGGCACGACAACGCAAGGCTAGGCAATGCACGGAAGGCAAGCAAAGAGGAACGGAAGGCAAGGAAGGCTAGGGAAAGCAGGAAAAGGCAAGGGTAACGGAAGGAACGGCACGGTAAGGGCAAACAAGACTAAGGCACGACAACTCAGGGCTAGGCAATGCAGGGCAAGGCAAGGAAATGGTAACTCAAGGCAAGGCACGGTTTGGGGAGGCAAAGCTAATGCACGACAACGCAGGGCTAGGCAATGCACGGCAAGGCAAGGAAAGGGTAACGGAAGGAAAGGAAGGCAAGGCAAAGCCAGGCAAGGCAAGTGTAACAAAAGGCAAGGCACGGCAAGGGGAAACAAGGCTAAGGAACGGCAACGCACGGCTACGCAATGCACGGCCAGGCAAGGAAAGGGTAACGCAAGGCAAGGCACGGTAAGGCAAGACAAGGCTAATGCACGACAATGCACGGCTAGGCAATGCACGGCCAGGCAAGGAAAGGGTAACGCAAGGCAAGGTACGGTGAGGCAAGGCAAGGCAAATGCACGACAACGCACGGCTAGGCAATGCACGGCAAGGCAAGGAAAGGGTAACGCAAGGCAAGGCACGGTCAGGCGAGGCAAGGCTAAGGCACGACAACGCAAGGCTAGGCAATGAACGGAAGGCAAGCAAAGAGTAACGGAAGGCAAGGAAGGCAAGGGAAAGCAAGGGAAGGCAAGGGCAACGAAAGGAACGGCACGGTAAGGGGAAACAAAGCTAAGGCACGACAATGCAGCGCTAGGCAATGCACGGCAAGGCAAGGAAAGGGTAACGCAAGGCAAAGGACGGTGAGGCAAGACAAGGCAAATGCACGACAACGCACGGCTAGGCAATGCACGGCAAGGCAAGGAAAGGGTAACTCAAGGCAAGGCACTGTCAGGCGAGGCAAGGCTAAGGCACGACAACGCAAGGCTAGGCAATGCACGGAAGGAAAGCAAAGAGTAACGGAAGGCAATGAAAGGAAGTGAAAGCAAGGCAAGGTAAGGGTAACGCAAGGCAAGGCACGGTGAGGCAAGGCAAGGCTGATGCACGACAACGCTCGGCTAGGCAATTCACGGCAAGGCAAGGAAAGGGTAACGCACGGCAAGGCACGGTCAGGCGAGGCAAGGCTAAGGCACGACAACGCAAGGCTAGGCAATGCACGGAAGGCAAGCAAAGAGGAACGGAAGGAAAGGAAGGCTAGGGAAAGCAGGGAAAGGCAAGGGTAACGGAAGGAACGGCACGGTAAGGGCAAACAAGACTAAGGCACGACAACGCAGGGCTAGCCAATGCACGGCAAGGAAAGGAAAGGGTAACGCAAGGCAAGGCACCGTTACGCGAGGCAAGGCTAAGGCACGACAACGCAAGGCTAGGCAATGCACGGAAGGCAAGCAAAGAGGAACGGAAGGCAAGGAAGGCTAGGGAATGCAGGGAAAGGCAAGGGTAACGGAAGGAACGGCACGGTAAGGGCAAACAAGACTAAGGCACGACAACACAGGGCTAGGCAATGCAGGGCAAGGCAAGGAAATGGTAACGCAAGGCAAGGCACGGTTTGGGGAGGCAAAGCTAATGCACGACAACGCAAGGCTAGGCAGTGCACGGCTAGGCAAGGAAAGAGTAACGGAAGGAAAGGAAGGCAAGGCAAAGCAAGGCAAGGCAAGTGTAACAAAAGGCAAGGCACGGCAAGGGGAAACAAGGCTAATGCACGACAACGCACGGCTAGGCAATGCACGGCCAGGAAAGGAAAGGGTAACGCAAGGCAAGGCACGGTGAGGCAAGGCAAGGCAAATGCACGACAACGCACGGCTAGGCAATGCACGGCAAGGCAAGGAAAGGGTATCGCAAGGCAAGGCACGGTCAGGCGAGGCAAGGCTAAGGCACGACAACGCAAGGCTAGGCAATGAACGGAAGGCAAGCAAAGAGTAACGGAAGGCAAGGAAGGCAAGGGAAAGCAAGGGAAGGCAAGGGCAACGAAAGGAACGGCACGGTAAGGGGAAACAAAGCTAAGGCAGGACAATGCAGGGCTAGGCAATGCACGGCAAGGCAAGGAAAGGGTAACGCAAGGCAAAGCACGGTGAGGCAAGACAAGGCAAATGCACGACAACGCACGGCTAGGCAATGCACGGCAAGGCAAGGAAAGGGTAACTCAAGGCAAGGCACGGTCAGGCGAGGCAAGGCTAAGGCACGACAACGCAAGGCTAGGCAATGCACGGAAGGCAAGCAAAGAGTAACGGAAGGCAAGGAAGGCAAGGGAAAGCAGGGGAAGGCAAGGGTAACGAAAGGAACGGCACGGTAAGGGGAAACAAGGCTAAGGCACGACAACACAGGGCTAGGCAATGCAGGGCAAGGCAAGGAAAGGGTAACGCAAATCAAGGCACGGTTTGGGGAGGAAGGCGAATGCACGACAACGCAAGGCTAGGCAATGCACGGAAGGCAAGCAAAGAGTAACGGAAGGCAAGGCACGGTCAGGCGAGGCAAGGCTAAGGCACGACAACGCAAGGCTAGGCAATGAACGGAAGGCAAGCAAAGAGTAACGGAAGGCAAGGAAGGCAAGGGAAAGCAAGGGAAGGCAAGGGCAACGAAAGGAACGGCACGGTAAGGGGAAACAAAGCTAAGGTACGACAATGCAGGGCTAGGCAAAGCACGGCAAGGCAAGGAAAGGGTAACGCAAGGCAAAGCACGGTGAGGCAAGACAAGGCAAATGCACGACAACGCACGGCTAGGCAATGCACGGCAAGGCAAGGAAAGGGTAACTCAAGGCAAGGCACGGTCAGGCGAGGCAAGGCTAAGGCACGAAAACGCAAGGCTAGGCAATGCACGGAAGGCAAGCAAAGAGTAACGGAAGGCAAGGAAGGCAAGGGAAAGCAGGGGAAGGCAAGGGTAACGAAAGGAACGGCACGGTAAGGGGAAACAAGGCTAAGGCACGACAACACAGGCCTAGGCAATGCAGGGCAAGGCAAGGAAAGGGTAACGCAAGGCAAGGCACGGTTTGGGGAGGAAGGCGAATGCACGACAACGCAAGGCTAGGCAATGCACGGAAGGCAAGCAAAGAGTAACGGAAGGCAAGGAAGGCAAGGGAAAGCAAGGCAAGGCAAGGGTAACAGAAGGAACGTCACGGCAAGGGGAAACAAGGCTAAGGCACGGCAACGCACGGCTAGGCAATGAACGGAAAGGCAAGGAAAGGGTAACGCAAGGCAAAGCACGGTGAGGCAAGGCAAGGCTGATGCACGACAACGCACGGCTAGGCAATGCACGGCAAGGCAAGGAAAGGGTAACGCAAGGCAAGGCACGGTCAAGCGAGGCAAGGCTAAGGCACGACAACGCAAGGCTAGGCAATGCACGGCAAGGCAAGGAAAGGGTAACGCAAGGCAAGGCACGGTAAGGCGCGGCAAGGCTAAGGCACGACAACGCAAGGCTAGGCAATAAACGGAAGGCAAGCAAAGAGTAACGGAAGGCAAGGAAGGCAAGGGAAAGCAAGGCAAGGCAAGGGTAACGGAAGGAACGGCACGGCAAGGGGAAACAAGGCTAAGGCACGGCAACGCACGGCTAGGCAATGCACGGCAAGGCAAGGAAAGGGTAACGCAAGGCAAGGCACGGTCAGGCGAGGCAAGGCTAAGGCACGACAACGCAAGGCTAGGCAATGCACGGAAGGCAAGCAAAGAGGAACGGAAGGCAAGGAAGGCTAGGGAATGCAGGGAAAGGCAAGGGTAACGGAAGGAACGGCACGGTAAGGGCAAACAAGACTAAGGCACGACAACACAGGGCTAGGCAATGCAGGGCAAGGCAAGGAAATGGTAACGCAAGGCAAGGCACGGTTTGGGGAGGCAAAGCTAATGCACGACAACGCAAGGCTAGGCAGTGCACGGCTAGGCAAGGAAAGAGTAACGGAAGGAAAGGAAGGCAAGGCAAAGCAAGGCAAGGCAAGTGTAACAAAAGGCAAGGCACGGCAAGGGGAAACAAGGCTAATGCACGACAACGCACGGCTAGGCAATGCACCGCCAGGAAAGGAAAGGGTAACGCAAGGCAAGGCACGGTGAGGCAAGGCAAGGGAAATGCACGACAACGCACGGCTAGGCAATGCACGGCAAGGCAAGGAAAGGGTTTCGCAAGGCAAGGCACGGTCAGGCGAGGCAAGGCTAAGGCACGACAACGCAAGGCTAGGCAATGAACGGAAGGCAAGCAAAGAGTAACGGAAGGCAAGGAAGGCAAGGGAAAGCAAGGGAAGGCAAGGGCAACGAAAGGAACGGCATGGTAAGGGGAAACAAAGCTAAGGCACGACAATGCAGGGCTAGGCAATGCACGGCAAGGCAAGGAAAGGGTAACGCAAGGCAAAGCACGGTGAGGCAAGACAAGGCAAATGCACGACAACGCACGGCTAGGCAATGCACGGCAAGGCAAGGAAAGGGTAACTCAAGGCAAGGCACGGTCAGGCGAGGCAAGGCTAAGGCACGACAACGCAAGGCTAGGCAATGCACGGAAGGCAAGCAAAGAGTAACGGAAGGCAAGGAAGGCAAGGGAAAGCAGGGGAAGGCAAGGGTAACGAAAGGAACGGCACGGTAAGGGGAAACAAGGCTAAGGCACGACAACACAGGGATAGGCAATGCAGGGCAAGGCAAGGAAAGGGTAACGCAAGGCAAGGCACGGTTTGGGGAGGAAGGCGAATGCACGACAACGCAAGGCTAGGCAATGCACGGAAGGCAAGCAAAGAGTAACGGAAGGCCAGGCACGGTCAGGCGAGGCAAGGCTAAGGCACGACAACGCAAGGCTAGGCAATGAACGGAAGGCAAGCAAAGAGTAACGGAAGGCAAGGAAGGAAAGGGAAAGCAAGGGAAGGCAAGGGCAACGAAAGGAACGGCACGGTAAGGGGAAACAAAGCTAAGGCACGACAACGCAGGGCTAGGCAATGCACGGCAAGGCAAGGAAAGGGTAACGCAAGGCAAAGCACGGTGAGGCAAGACAAGGCAAATGCACGACAACGCACGGCTAGGCAATGCACGGCAAGGCAAGGAAAGGGTAACTCAAGGCAAGGCACGGTCAGGCGAGGCAAGGCTAAGGCACGACAACGCAAGGCTAGGCAATGCACGGAAGGCAAGCAAAGAGTAACGGAAGGCAAGGAAGGCAAGGGAAAGCAGGGGAAGGCAAGGGTAACGAAAGGAACGGCACGGTAAGGGGAAACAAGGCTAAGGCACGACAACACAGGGCTAGGCAATGCAGGGCAAGGCAAGGAAAGGGTAACGCAAATCAAGGCACGGTTTGGGGAGGAAGGCGAATGCACGACAACGCAAGGCTAGGCAATGCACGGAAGGCAAGGAAAGCAAGTAACGGTCAGGCGAGGCAAGGCTAAGGCACGACAACGCAAGGCTAGGCAATGAACGGAAGGCAAGCAAAGAGTAACGGAAGGCAAGGAAGGCAAGGGAAAGCAAGGGAAGGCAAGGGCAACGAAAGGAACGGCACGGTAAGGGGAAACAAAGCTAAGGCACGACAATGCAGGGCTAGGCAATGCACGGCAAGGCAAGGAAAGGGTAACGCAAGGCAAAGCACGGTGAGGCAAGAAAAGGCAAATGCACGACAACGCACGGCTAGGCAATGCACGGCAAGGCAAGGAAAGGGTAACTCAAGGCAAGGCACGGTCAGGCGAGGCAAGGCTAAGGCACGACAACGCAAGGCTAGGCAATGCACGGAAGGCAAGCAAAGAGTAACGGAAGGCAAGGAAGGCAAGGGAAAGCAGGGGAAGGCAAGGGTAACGAAAGGAACGGCACGGTAAGGGGAAACAAGGCTAAGGCACGACAACACAGGGCTAGGCAATGCAGGGCAAGGCAAGGAAAGGGTAACGCAAATCAAGGCACGGTTTGGGGAGGAAGGCGAATGCACGACAACGCAAGGCTAGGCAATGCACGGAAGGCAAGCAAAGAGTAACGGAAGGCAAGGCACGGTCAGGCGAGGCAAGGCAAATGCACGACAACGCAAGGCTAGGCAATGAACGGAAGGCAAGCAAAGAGTAACGGAAGGCAAGGAAGGCAAGGGAAAGCAAGGGAAGGCAAGGGCAACGAAAGGAACGGCACGGTAAGGGGAAACAAAGCTAAGGCACGACAATGCAGGGCTAGGCAAAGCACGGCAAGGCAAGGAAAGGGTAACGCAAGGCAAAGCACGGTGAGGCAAGACAAGGCAAATGCACGACAACGCACGGCTAGGCAATGCACGGCAAGGCAAGGAAAGGGTAACTCAAGGCAAGGCACGGTCAGGCGAGGCAAGGCTAAGGCACGAAAACGCAAGGCTAGGCAATGCACGGAAGGCAAGCAAAGAGTAACGGAAGGCAAGGAAGGCAAGGGAAAGCAGGGGAAGGCAAGGGTAACAGACGGAACGGCACGGCAAGGGGAAACAAGGCTAAGGCACGGCAAGGCACGGCTAGGCAATGAACGGAAAGGCAAGGAAAGGGTAACGCAAGGCAAGGCACGGTGAGGCAAGGCAAGGCTGATGCACGACAACGCACGGCTAGGCAATGCACGGCAAGGCAAGGAAAGGGTAACGCAAGGCAAGGCACGGTCAGGCGAGGCAAGGCTAAGGCACGACAACGCAAGGCTAGGCAATGCACGGCAAGGCAAGGAAAGGGTAACGCAAGGCAAGGCACGGTAAGGCGCGGCAAGGCTAAGGCACGACAACGCAAGGCTAGGCAATAAACGGAAGGCAAGCAAAGAGTAACGGAAGGCAAGGAAGGCAAGGGAAAGCAAGGCAAGGCAAGGGTAACGGAAGGAACGGCACGGCAAGGGGAAACAAGGCTAAGGCACGGCAACGCACGGCTAGGCAATGCACGGCAAGGCAAGGAAAGGGTAACGCAAGGCAAGGCACTGTCAGGCGAGGCAAGGCTAAGGCACGACAACGCAAGGCTAGGCAATGCACGGAAGGCAAGCAAAGAGGAACGGAAGGCAAGGAAGGCTAGGGAATGCAGGGAAAGGCAAGGGTAACGGAAGGAACGGCACGGTAAGGGCAAACAAGACTAAGGCACGACAACACAGGGCTAGGCAATGCAGGGCAAGGCAAGGAAATGGTAACGCAAGGCAAGGCACGGTTTGGGGAGGCAAAGCTAATGCACGACAACGCAAGGCTAGGCAGTGCACGGCTAGGCAAGGAAAGAGTAACGGAAGGAAAGGAAGGCAAGGCAAAGCAAGGCAAGGCAAGTGTAACAAAAGGCAAGGCACGGCAAGGGGAAACAAGGCTAATGCACGACAACGCACGGCTAGGCAATGCACGGCCAGGAAAGGAAAGGGTAACGCAAGGCAAGGCACGGTGAGGCAAGGCAAGGCAAATGCACGACAACGCACGGCTAGGCAATGCACGGCAAGGCAAGGAAAGGGTATCGCAAGGCAAGGCACGGTCAGGCGAGGCAAGGCTAAGGCACGACAACGCAAGGCTAGGCAATGAACGGAAGGCAAGCAAAGAGTAACGGAAGGCAAGGAAGGCAAGGGAAAGCAAGGGAAGGCAAGGGCAACGAAAGGAACGGCACGGTAAGGGGAAACAAAGCTAAGGCAGGACAATGCAGGGCTAGGCAATGCACGGCAAGGCAAGGAAAGGGTAACGCAAGGCAAAGCACGGTGAGGCAAGACAAGGCAAATGCACGACAACGCACGGCTAGGCAATGCACGGCAAGGCAAGGAAAGGGTAACTCAAGGCAAGGCACGGTCAGGCGAGGCAAGGCTAAGGCACGACAACGCAAGGCTAGGCAATGCACGGAAGGCAAGCAAAGAGTAACGGAAGGCAAGGAAGGCAAGGGAAAGCAGGGGAAGGCAAGGGTAACGAAAGGAACGGCACGGTAAGGGGAAACAAGGCTAAGGCACGACAACACAGGGCTAGGTAATGCAGGGCAAGGCAAGGAAAGGGTAACGCAAATCAAGGCACGGTTTGGGGAGGAAGGCGAATGCACGACAACGCAAGGCTAGGCAATGCACGGAAGGCAAGCAAAGAGTAACGGAAGGCAAGGCACGGTCAGGCGAGGCAAGGCTAAGGCACGACAACGCAAGGCTAGGCAATGAACGGAAGGCAAGCAAAGAGTAACGGAAGGCAAGGAAGGCAAGGGAAAGCAAGGGAAGGCAAGGGCAACGGAAGGAACGGCACGGTAAGGGGAAACAAAGCTAAGGCACGACAATGCAGGGCTAGGCAAAGCACGGCAAGGCAAGGAAAGGGTAACGCAAGGCAAAGCACGGTGAGGCAAGACAAGGCAAATGCACGACAACGCACGGCTAGGCAATGCACGGCAAGGCAAGGAAAGGGTAACGCAAGGCAAGGCACGGTCAGGCGAGGCAAGGCTAAGGCACGAAAACGCAAGGCTAGGCAATGCACGGAAGGCAAGCAAAGAGTAATGGAAGGCAAGGAAGGCAAGGGAAAGCAGGGGAAGGCAAGGGTAACGAAAGGAACGGCACGGTAAGGGGAAACAAGGCTAAGGCACGACAACACAGGCCTAGGCAATGCAGGGCAAGGCAAGGAAAGGGTAACGCAAGGCAAGGCACGGTTTGGGGAGGAAGGCGAATGCACGACAACGCAAGGCTCGGCAATGCACGGAAGGCAAGCAAAGAGTAACGGAAGGCAAGGAAGGCAAGGGAAAGCAAGGCAAGGCAAGGGTAACGGAAGGAACGTCACGGCAAGGGGAAACAAGGCTAAGGCACGGCAACGCACGGCTAGGCAATGAACGGAAAGGCAAGGAAAGGGTAACGCAAGGCAAGGCACGGTGAGGCAAGGCAAGGCTGATGCACGACAACGCACGGCTAGGCAATGCACGGCAAGGCAAGGAAAGGGTAACGCAAGGCAAGGCACGGTCAAGCGAGGCAAGGCTAAGGCACGACAACGCAAGGCTAGGCAATGCACGGCAAGGCAAGGAAAGGGTAACGCAAGGCAAGGCAC